>NW_008671508.1:106790-107644 GCF_000695815.1 Acanthisitta chloris | reverse complement strand
TCTTTATCTCAACCCATGAGTTTTTCTAGCTTTTACCTTTCCCCCATCCCCTTGGTGGGGCAGTGTGTGAGTGGCTGCGTGGGGTTTGGTTGCTAGCTCAGGTTAAACCACAACAGGCTGGAGAATGGAGCGTTCAGGGTGAAGCTGGAAAGTGCTGGAAGTGCCTCTCACCAGCAGGTCCAGCCCTCCCAGCCTGCTTACCGGGAGGCTGTGCTCAGACACAGAGATGCTGCTGGGCTGGACCGTGACACTCAAGCACTGGCTGATGCTGCCCGCGAAGCGAAACGGCTCCTCAGCTCGCTCACAGCTGTCCCTCGGGGAGCACCTGCCACACACAAACAACGTCACAGCACAGAAAACACCTGGGCAAGGTGTCAAACAGCACAAGGTGCCGTGGTTGAGAAAGGGAGGAGCTCACAGGAAGGCAGAACCTCACCCCGGGGCAAAGTAGTGAGCGGCAGGACTGGGGGTGATGCTCTGCAGCAGGATAAAGTGTTGGGTACAAACTCCAAGTTAGGACCAAAGGGCAGTGAAAAATATTCTGTGAGCAGAGGAAAGACAAATCATAAGTATCTGATAAGCATTTCCCAGTCTTGCCTGCACTGGGGTACAATTCAGAGCTGCTAAGTGGTGAGACAGGACAACTGGGGGTGTTGGGTGAGCCAGGCACTCTGCAGCCCTGCAAGCTATAAACTGCACAGAAACTAAACAATAAGAGGCAGTAACAAGATGATGCCTCTATTCTAAGTAAAGCAAAGCCACATAGTTCACTAATCATCTCCTCCTGGAGCTGAGGAGTGAGACACAGCCAGGAATGGGATTTTCCAGCTGCTGCCAGCGGTGCTTGGCTGGTT
>NW_008671508.1:96668-106744 GCF_000695815.1 Acanthisitta chloris | reverse complement strand
GCCTCTGAGCATGCCAAAGTGGCTAGGACTGCTCCTAGTCTGCTGTGTGCTCCAGGATGGCTTGTTATCCCTGTTTTCCTATTGCAGGTGTCATTGGAGTAGAGTGAAATTCAGTTGATTCCAGCAGAGCACCGACAAGGAACCAAGGAAGAATTATCAGTGTTTCAAGCCAGATATCCAAGGCTGCAGCACTGGCATCCCTCTGAGATTTCCTGTTTTATGTCATTTGGGGAAAATCCTTTCCTTCCAATCCTCCCTGGGTGCAGATGACGTATTCGTCTTTTGGTATTAACAGTCTTAATAAACCGTCAGCAAACTTTGTCACTTTTCACTCACTGCTGATCTTGAACCCAATCTCAAACGGTGGTGCAAAGGTCAGTGAGTTGAGCTGCTGTCCCCAGTCCCACATGCCACCAGCAAGTTCCCTCTGAGAGTTACTGGAGCATATGTGGTACCTGAGTTAACAAGGTGCTGCTGTCACACTGCTTTTTTTTCCTGGCTCCCTGTGGAGCAGCTTGGGCAGTCCCAGACACACATATGCGTCAGCAGAAACACCTCCTGCCCACGCAGAGACTGATTTTACCATCAAGCTCTGGCCAGCTGACAAATGTCTGGCAAAAACCAGAGCTTCCCACTCTGAAACAGGATCGCTGTTCATTGGCACAGGTTTGCCCAGAGAAGCTGTGGCTGCTCCATCCCTGGGAATGTTCCAGGCCAGGTTGGATGGGGCTTGGAGCAACCTGGGCTGGTGGGAGGTGTCCCTGCCCATGGCAAGGGTGGGATGAGATGAGCTTTAAGATTTCTTCCAACCCAAACCAGTCTGGGATTCTGTGATTCTATGAAACAGTGGGCCCACCATCCTCCTCACAAGGCCATTTGCTTTAGATTAAGTGAAGTTTCCACTTTCCCTTTCCAAACCACCCATGCTATCCCTGGCAGACATTGGTGCTGCTCTCCTCACCCTCTCCCTTTTCTACCTTTTGCTTTAGAGTATAATGGAACTAAATATGAATGCTGCCAAAGGAAGAATTATCGAGGTTTAAGTGAATCTGTAAGATAGCTTTAAAGTGAGCTCTTGACTGGAGCCTTTATCTCATTGACTCGCTGGAATGGCTCTTTTTTATCATACTATTTATGGCAACAGCCCTAACAGAGATAAATAGGTCTGTAGACAATAACACACTTGCAGAGAGCAGCATATGGAAGCCTTGCAGGTTTCAGATCCCACCGGGATGAAGAGACTCTTTAACAATCTCCTTGAGGCCTCTGATCACTCCCAAAGAGCACTTGCTGCTTGTAGAAAAGGAAGAGCAAAGGATCTTGCTCTCCATGAGGAGGATAAACTTGCACAGGAAACAAACTCCTGGTTGGGAGGACACAGTGGAGGCTCCAGGCAGGAATGGGTTGCTCAGCCATCAACCTGCTGCCCCAGGGACCTCCAGGGGAGCAGCACTGTTCTGCAGAAGGACAAGCACCTTTCCCATCCTGCTGGCTTTTAGCAGCTTCTCAAATATCCTGCACCCAGAATTCCTCAAATCCCAGAGCAAGGCACGCACTGCCCATGGCCACCACCTCATCAACCATTAGTTTTTTTGGGGGGTTAAAACCTCTTGGTTCAAGTTCATGGCTAGAGCCTCAGGTGTGAGCAAGTCTTGCTTCAGAGCTCACTGATTCCATCTTCACCAACAGCTCATCCACCAGTATCACCCTTAAATTCCAGGTCTGCACATGTGAGTGCAACACACACTGTGACACAACCCTGACTCAGCCCTGTGAGAGACAACACCACATAACAAGCACACAAAGAAAGCTGCATGGAATATTGGGTGATGAAACTTAGCCCAGGACAACACAGGTCCTTTAATTTGCCTTTAGTCCTGCTCCCTGGCTGGTGATGTGCAAGGCAGGACACACTGCCTGATGCCTCCTGGAATGGAGTGGTGGTTTGTCCATCTCTCTCACATCCATCCACAGCTATTCAGGCATCATTTACAATTCTGAATTTTTTTTTTCCAGGCTCTCTGATAGTTCAGAACCTGCATGTCCACACACTCAGCTTAACCTCTGACAACAGCAAATGTGGATTCCAAACATCTACAGAGGAGCTGCCATATGGGCTGGTCTGCCCTGCTCCTCCTCACAGATATCCTGAGCTACCTGGGTGCCTTTGTACCCCCAGGACACAGACCCCTAAAGCCAAAAAGCAAACCCCCACAGCAAGCAGTGGGGAGAAACACCTGAATTTCAATCCCCAATGGAGACTCAGAGCTGGTGTTTACCAGCCTCAAACTTGCTCAGGTCACCAGCAACTCTCTTGCTTTTCTAAGGACAAAATCATCTCCCCTTACCCCTCCTCGTCCTTTTAACCATTCCTTAGAAACCACAGCATGAACATCACACCCTGATCCACCACCCTTCCACTGAGCAAAGAGCAGCTGGTCCAGCTGGCAGGAGGAACGTGTAAGAATTAGAGGGGAGAGATGACAAATTAAATACAAACACTCCAGCACTTGGGGCCTTGAAACAAATATGACAGAGGCTTCAGGAACAGCAAGATAAACTCAATTATTTACAGCTTAAGGAAAAAAAAAGCTCAAAAAATGATCACTGCTATAAAGTGCAGATGCTTGAAGAGAGGGTTGAGAAATACCATCAGGGGAGGAGGAACTCTTGTTGGGAATAGGTTAATGCTAAAATGTCATGGCCAAAAGGGCAGAGGAAATGACACTTTTCTCTCCTCTTGACATTGAGGGTTTTCTCTCTGCAAAATGAAGATAACAACCTTTACCTGCTTCCCAGGTGGCTTATGAAGATTCAGTTCATTAGCATTAGGAAAGTGCTCAGTGATCCTTGCAGAGGAGCTGCTGCAGGAGGCTCAGCAGCAGCACCAAACACACCACCCCCAGGTACTGACTGCAGCATCCCCTCCCCACCCTGCACAGCTGTCCCAACCTCTGGAAAGACACACAGGGATGGTTGCTCCAAGGGAAGAGCTAAAACGATGGGAATCCTCAGGAATGGAAATCAATTCCTTCTGACAAAGCTGCTGTGATAGTAAAGACTTTGGGACACAACTGCACATAGGGTGGCTGAGCTGTAGGGCTGGACAGGCTCATCTGAAAAGGAAAAAGCTAAAAACAATCCCCAAAGGATGCTCAGAATGCCCTGGGATACTCAGAGCTCTACTGCTGCCTCCAGCCCCTGCCTGTATGGAGCCAGCAGGATGCTCAGGGCCAGGGGCTGTGCTGGTTCTCCTACACCTCCCCGAGCGTGGCACTAAACCAAGCAAGCTGTGGGGAGCTGGTTTGCACCCCAAAGCCCACAGGTCCTGAATCCAGGCCGGATTTATGGCTGAGCCTGCTGTTCCCTGCTCCCCTCCAGCACCTGCTCCCCAGGCAAGTGGCCAAGTGCTGCTGTGTGTGGGTCCCTGAACTCTGCCTCCCCCCATTTCCATGCTTTCCATGCATTTCCCACTCTGCAAGCTGGCACGGGGCCGGAGGGATTTCTATTCCTCTCCTCCAGCCTCCTCCAGGCTTTCCCCTCCTCCCCTGATCTGCCTCTGCCTGGTGGTCTCCCTTCCGCCTTAGGAAGTGCTCCTTATTCTGGCAGGGGAGAGAAAGGAAGGGCACAGACACCTCCTGAATGCAGAGAGCATTTCCTGGAGCTCCCCTGAAACAAAAAAAACCCAGCCACCCTTAGCCCTTTGTGCCTGGTGCTGTTTGGGGGGGGTCTGCCAGCTCCCACTGGGAATGGCTTGGAGCACAGACCCCCTGACCTTTCCTTGCAGCATTTCAATATCTCTTCCAGATGCATTTAAAAGGGCTCAGTGCTCTGCTCTGGTACCTTGCTGAAAGCCAAGTCCCACTCATATAACCAAGTGTACTATTGCCTTTTAAAATTCCACATGGCTTGGGATTTTGTGGCTTGGGCAAGGAGGAGTGTGCAAACCATAAGGTTTCTGTTCTCAGCAATTTCAGTTCTGCTTTTCTGTCCTATCCATGGCATCCCCTTCCCTACAGTGTGTGACCCACTGCTCCTGAAATGGGAATTTGTTTTCCTCTGCACTTTTCCTTGCACTCAGGGTACAGGCAAAAGCTCCCTACACAATGCTGAGGTGTAGCACAGTCCTTCTCCTTTCATCTCAGGGATTTCCAGTGGCTGAAATGCAGGGAATGTCCAAAGAAGGGAAAAATAGATGTAAGGAACATCAATCTAATTCATGATGTGTGAGAGGTGCTTGGTGGCTTTGAAAGTTGCTTTTATCATCACCTTGAAAGGATCAAGGTTGGACTTACATGTGATGGAGGGAGCACCAGCCACAGTGAGGATCTCCTGAGCTCAGGCACTCCCCACAGGTCGTGTACTGCTCACAGGACTCCACAGGCACCCGGGACACCTGCAAGGGAAGAGAACACGTGGGCTCAGTGCTCCTCTCACACAGTAGATAAGCAAAACCAGAGCAGCTCCAGGTCCTGCTTCGCCAGTTGGAGTCATGTAATGCAACAGAGATTCACAACCTGAAATGAATTTGTTCCACTATCCAAGAATATTGGAGACTGAGACATGAAGTCACCTCATCCCTCAGGGTGAATCATGGGCTCCCACCACTGGCACCAGACTCCCCTGACCTCCCCACCCAGAGCTCTGTCCTCTCTCCCCTGATTTACAGTTTGCTACCTCACACTGATGGTGGGGGAAGCTGCTTCAGGCAGGAAACTTGACAGGGAATAAAATTCATTGGGATTTGCAGCTTGACAGCTTGTTTAGCCCATGTGGATATTTCACTGCTTGGGTCTTCCTTGGCCACACTGAGCCCTTCCAGCACCAGCATGGACTTGGATTCCCAGGCATGACCCACTGGGGGGTTCCCATCTCTCCCAGGCAGTGATGCCAGAGAGGGAAGTGCAGGAGGGAACACCAATCTAAACACTGCTGCAAACTCCTCCTGCACTTGGAGCACATGCAAAAGTTCCCTGCACAATGCTGAGGTGTAGCACAGTCCTGACCCATTTATCAGCACTGGAAAAGCCAGAGGCTCCAAAATGACACCAAGCTCTAATCACAGGTCACTGCTTGACTCCAACAAAGAAATTTTTAACCTTTTTAACCACTTTAACCTTTCCAACTCATTCTTTGCCACCCCTGGCGGGCACAGCATGTTTGCATCTCCTGTCAGTGTTCCTGCACTGACTCTGCTGGTGCCTGTCCTTCTATAACATATGGAAGAAATTCCTTGCTAAAAGGTTGGGAGGCACTGGAGCAGGTGGTCCAGAGAGGATGTGGACACTCTGGAAGTCAAGCGCAAGTTGCATGAGGCTTGGAGCAACCTGGGCTAGTGGAAGGTGTCCCTGCCCATGGCAGGGGTTGGGATGAGATAGAATCATAGAATCAAGTGGGTTGGAAGAGACCTTCAAGATCATCAAGTCCAACCCTACCGTGGTCACTAGCCCATGGCACTAAGTGCCACATCCAGTCTGACCTTGAAAACCTCCAGGGATGGTGAATCCACCACCTCCCTGGGCAGCACATTCCAATGCCTGAGCACTCTCTCCCGAAAAAAATCTCTTCCTAATCTCCAACCTAACCCTCCCCTGGCAGAGCTTGAGTCTGTGCCCTCTTGTCCTGCTGCTGGTTGCCTGGGAGAAGAGACCAACCCCCACCTGACTCCAACCTCCTGTCAGGGAGTTGTAGGGGGCACTAAGATCTCCCCTAAGCCTCGTCTTCTCCAGGCTAAACAATCCCAACTTTGCCCTTTAAGTCTCATCCAACCCAAACCGCTGCGTGATTCTACGATTCTCTTTCCGTTTCTCTTACCAAAGACTGTAACTCATTCTTACCCACCCATTCTGCAGCAACATCCACTCTGCTCAGGCCCTGGGAGAGATGCCTGCAACTGGCTGGGAATGACAACAAGTGTCGGCACTGCACTCGCTCTGTCCGTCACAACAGCACCCGGCTCCCAGCAGCTGGGGCTCACGGGGTGAAAGGAGCAGTGTCTCACCAAACAACGGCCACTTTCAGGCCAAGTGCTGTTGACACAGTGAGAACCCAGTTCCTCTCTGAGCACGACACCAATAGGGCTGCTATTCTTCTTGTTTCCTCGGCCCCACTCGACAGCTTTTCCTCAAACAAGAATCGCGCGTGGATGAGCAGGGATGGGTGGTTTGGTCTTGGTTTTGGTTTTGCTGAGATGTGAAGCTTGTGGGATGGGTGTAAGGCTTGGTTTGGGGATGGAAATAAGGGGTGTGAGGGGCAGAGCCAGGTACTTCAGGAATGCATTTTGCTCGGGACAGATTTGAAGAGGTTTAGAAAAGGAGTAGAGAAATGCAGGGTGATGGAATAGCACAGAGATGGAAAAAAAGGGGCTTGAGTTTCATTCCTGCCTGCAGAAAGGTGTCTGAGGTGTCCTCTCAGGGTCTGTGCCCTGAGTGGCCACACGTGATGTATTTTTACCTGCTTTGCTTCTTCCTTCTACGGAGCTCAAAGCACTTTATGGGCATCACAGTGGAGAGGGAGTGTGCCCAGGAGCCTGGTGGCAGGTACAGCCCCCCAGGATGGCTCATCCAGGGCTCATTTCTACCACCCTGCCTGACATTCCACCATGCCCACATCCATTCCACCACCAGCAGTCACCCAGCAATTCCAGTGCAGCCCAGGGAGGCAGACATCACACTGCTCCTGGATGGGAAACCAGAAGCAAACATGTGTTTTCCAAACCAAACAAGCATCCCGTGGGAGCTGCTGTGGCTCTCAGCATCCCCAGAGGATGCATCGAGGGAAGTCACTGGGTTTCCCCTAAAATCTGCCCAGCACATCGTGGTGGGATGATCCTCACCCTCCCTGGAGGTCAGGACAGCCCCGAAATCATCAGACATTGCTGATCCCTCACATGTTACCCACACA
The DNA here is from genome assembly GCF_000695815.1 of Acanthisitta chloris. Taxonomy (NCBI): domain Eukaryota; kingdom Metazoa; phylum Chordata; class Aves; order Passeriformes; family Acanthisittidae; genus Acanthisitta; species Acanthisitta chloris. The sequence continues at coordinate 99,841 of NW_008671508.1, read as the reverse complement.
GTGAGGCTTGACAGGATCTGTCCCTGTGATTTATATGCAGCTCAGGTCTTGGTTCATGTTTGTGAGGAGCTGGATGCTCTCACAGTGCTCTATAAATAACAGAAGATTTGAATTATATGAATAAGAGTTCATTAGAGATGATTTGATGTTAGGCATTTTGTTTCTTTTCCTGCTCAGAAGCTGTGGCTTCTGCACATGATGGTTCTTTTAAAATTACACAGAATTTTTGAACAATGGCTAAATGGGACCATTTGAGCCTTTCTTTAAGGTGTGCAAAATGCAAGGCAGAGAATGTCACCCATTCACCTCTCTGCAGTGTTCAGGGTCCAAAGCAGACCTGGCCAAGGTGTGTGGGTGAGCTTGGTCTGACCAAGAGCAGCCACAGGGCAGCAGAGCCCTGAGGGTCCCTCTGGGTCAGCAGTTTTACAGCCTTGGATATGTCCTGTGGTCCTTGGCTGGAGGAGAATAAACCATTTCTTTCTCCTTTACATATTCCTGTGTTTCCTTCAGAGACAGCACAGCAGTGAAGCTCTGCTGCCCTTACTCTTCCTAATGGCAGGTTGGAAACACTCTCTTGGCTTTAGGTATTTTAAAACTGTTCTCTGCCAGCCTAAATGTCATTATGAGACCAAAGAATCTGTGCTGGGCAGAGAAGACAAGGAACAGCAAAGCCTGAAGGTAGAAGGGAAACAAGACAGATGGGGGTGAGGGATAGGTTCTATGGCCACAGGTGGCTCAAGAGAGGAGCTAAATGTTTCTCTCAGCAACAGAACCAACAGAGCCTGGAGCAGTTTGCTGCCCACAGCAATGCAGTGGAGAGGGCAGGGAGGGAGGACAGACCCTGCCCATGAGCTGTGCAGTGCCAGCTCTGCAGGCTTTCCAAAGGCAGGAGCAGGAGAGGAGGGGGTGCAATCACCAGGTACCAATTTAATAACCCTAAATTGTGGCAAGCACTGGATCCTGCGTGCCCAGCCCTGCCCACAGCACTCCTGGCATCCCCATCCCAGCAGGCACCAGCACCTCACAGCTATGCAGACCCAGCTTGACTCCCATCTGTCACAGCCTGGTCTATTTGCTCTCCTGTCCTCTCCAGCCCCCAGGCAGCTCTGTGTGCAGCAGGGTGGTTTATTTGGGAAGGACTTTGGATTTCACTATTCAGTTCTTCAATGCAAATACTTCTCTTTGTTTACATTAGGGAAGATAGGTCAGAGGAATGCTCCTGGCACTGCAAGCAAACAGCTGAGAAGGTCTATCACCACTGCAGGAGTGTATTCCCCACTCCAGTCTAAGCCCCTGCCTGAGATGATGAACTCATCTGCAGGATGTGGGGCAGGATCTCCTGCAGTACCTGGAGAGCAGAGCTCCCAATCCCACTCCCATCCCAGGGCTTCACCAGACCTCACAGCAAAGCTTGAGGATGCCACTTTTGGATACTTTGAGATTTCTGCTCCAGCTACCAGAAACATGAGGCAAAAGATCCTGAAGCCAGGCAGAGGCATCCAGGAATTTTCCAATGCAGCTGCAAATCCTGCAGCTGTGAGAGGGCACACTGCTCCCCTGCAGACCCCTGTGAGGCCACAATGCCCCTGCTGAGGCAGGCAGCAGGTCTTATGGGGGTGAGGAGCCACATCAGCATGGTCACAGCAAATGCAAAGCGATGAAGCAATTCAGCAAAGCTGAGGAGCATCTGCATGAAGGACAACAGCCAAGAAACCAACCCTCCTGGGGAACCTCCTCACTCCTGAGGGCAGAGGCCTCCTCCCCTCAGCCTGACTGCTACCTCTCTTCCTGCCATCCGTGCCAAAACAAACCTGCTTCTCAATAATTAAATGATAAAGTCTCATTACTGCTTTCCCCGACTGTCTGACCCATAACATCAGCCTTAAAAAAAAAAAATAAAAAAATTAGAAAAATCAATACAGCTTCTCCAAAACACATGAATTCCAGCTCTGCCAGCCCTCAGAGGAAACAAGTGCAAGAAACCAGTTGCAAATAAATAAATAAATCCCTAAAATAAACAACCAGAGCAAAGTTTCCATAGCTTATTGCGTGCCACCAGCACAGGCCTCTGACCTCCCTGGCTGAAGACAGCCCCCAGTGCCTCCCAGTGCCACAGCACAGTGCCCAGAGAACCCTCAGGGTGCTGCAGTTCAAACACAAAATCTATTTTTAATGACTTTGGGGAGCAGAGTAGAGATGCCAACTAGTTCAATGTAATTAAAGCTATCTATCACTGAGTGAACAGGAGCCCAAAGTTGATGAACTTTCCAATGAGATTTTGTTCTTCATTCATGAGAAAACAACACTTTGTGCTGGTGCAGGAGACATGAAAAAGTGTGGGAAGGAGCAAGGAGGACAGATCAGTTCCAGCCATTAATGTGTCAGGGTGACAGGGAAAATAAAGTCAAGCTTTCTCAAAGGGGGCTGTAAAAAAGTTGACTGACTCTTCTACCGGCTGATTCACCTCCCTGAGTCATGCAGAGCTCCAAATGGAGAGTCCTCCTGTGATTCTGCCATGGAAAAATCCAGTGTGCAGGGCTGGGAGCACATGTTGCCTTGCTGAGCAGAACCTATGGGTCCAATCCACCTTATGCTGTATGAAAAGTCCTACCTGGAGATGACTTCTTGGCTCAAGCAGAGCCAGTGGAGATCTCAAACCTGTTGAGACTGATGAGCAGCGAGTGGGATGCAGCCAGTGCATCCATCCATGAGGCAACAGCCAGGACACAGGGAAGAAGACTAAGGGGTTGGTTTAACCACAAAGCATTGAGGAGTGTCTCCAAAGTGCTGTGGAGGCAGGAATACCTGCTCCAGCCATCAGGGGAAGGTATGGACAAGGAGTAGGTGAGGGGGAGTTCTCCTGACAGCTCCTGGATGACCCAGCTCTGCTCTCCCACGCCATTCAGCTGAGGATTATCAGAGCTACCAACGGGCTGTCAGAACCAAATCAACGCCTGTAACTTTTGGCAGGAAAGCAGCGAGTGGGAGAGGACACAGAGACAACGTTTCCATGGCTACAAGGGGATTATTTAATTACGGCGCTGCAGATGCATGCGGAGAAAGTCCCTTAAACTCTGATCCAAGCAACCTTTTCAATGAGTTTGGCTTTGCTGCTATAAGAAACTCATTAGCATCTTATGAGGACAAGCTGTGTTGGAGCACAGGGGACCAGA
>NW_008671508.1:43988-96638 GCF_000695815.1 Acanthisitta chloris | reverse complement strand
TCCTGTCTCCTTGGCTCACTGATGCTTTCCATGCACAGCGCTAGGCTCCTGAGGGAGAGGAGGAAAGCAAGGGCAGCCTCCTCTGGGAAGCAAGAAAGACTGAAAAAATAGCAAATATCCCAAAGTAAGGCTTGATCAAGCTGTAGAATTGTCCTCAAGCCAGAGTTTGCTCCACGCAGCCAGCCCAGCAGCAGCCAGCAGGGCTCAGGCTCGGAGCAGACTCATGTTCTGGCACACAGACTCCTGCAGACAAATGCTTTCCTGTGGTTTACCACGACTCGAGTTAATCATCACATCAATATGAAACATCTGAGTGAGGTTTGTTGGAATAACAAAGTGCCAGGCAGAGATCCCATCCCCGCTCCCAGGAGCAGCACAGTATCATGGAAACCTGGAGGAGGAGAAATGGGTTTTCATCTCAAACACAAGCTGCATGTGACTGTTCACAGAATGCTCAGTCTGTTCAATCTGGCAGCTCCTCCTCTGTCCTCAGCAGGGGATGGTGATGCTTGATGGCTGCAGAGTGGGCTCATGCAGGAGGTGGCACAGGGACAGGGACCCCAGGCCTGGCAGGGTACTGGGTATCCTAGTCCCTCATGCTCCCTGGATCCCAGCTGTGCATCACAGTGCAGCTTTCCAGGCTGTGCCCAGCATTTGGGATCCCACACTGGCATCCACATGCCCATCCCATGCTCAGAGTGAGCCCCTGGCATGTCAGCCCTAGCTATATGTGACAGTCACTGCTCCAAAGTGACTTGGCAGTGCCATCTCTCCCTCCTGTTTCACATGGACCATCTGCATCTGGGAAGTGAGGGGCCAGGGATGCACTGTCACTTCCAGCAGCTACCACTGGAGCTGGGGAAACCTTATGCATGTACAAAATTGGGAAGCAATTCTTTCATCTCTAGTGTAGAAATGAAACCACTGGCTGAGGCATTTACACAGGCTTCAGGAACTGGGAAATGCAGCAAAATTTAGGGATTAAATAATTAGGTCAAACCTGTCTGCAGAGGTGCAGCCACACACTTGCTCCTGCCCCACATGGTGCTGGGGGGGAGCCTGGTGTCTCTGCACACAGATGGCAGCTGGGGAGTTTGGGATCCTCAGCAGATCTGTCTCATTTGGGACACTAAAATGCTCTGCTGCCCCACAGATCCTCTCCTTGACAAGAAAAGGGGTGATGTGATAAATGTGTACACACGGTAATAATGAGGAGTGAGATGTTAAAGGTCTCCACCATGAGAACAGGGTTATGCTGTGATAATAATCCATGTGTTTCCTCCCCTGGAAAGGCACCATGCCTCAGAGGAGCTGCATTTTAATACTTGGCTGCAAAAAAAAGGCTCAAATGAGTTTCTGGAAATCAGGCTCTGTCCACTCAGCAGCTCCATCCAGGCGGGAGATCCTTCTCCTCCTCCTCCTCCTCTGCTCTGTGTGCTGCTGGCACCAGCCAGGGTGACACAACCTCCCTGCTCCTGTGGGAGTTCCCTCTGGATTTCAGGATGATGTGCCTGGAGTGGCCACATGGCACATCCAAGAGTCCCTGCCAGAGGACATCACTGCTGCCATCAGAAGTGGCTTCTTGAAGCATTGGCACTGTCTCTTGACGCTGCTGGGCAAGACCACCCTGCCATGACCACCCAGCAGATGAGCACTGCCCTTTGCAGCACTGATTAGTCCAGGCCTCAGGGGAACTAATTAATCAGGATAAAAGGGGGGCAGCCTTCCAAAATTTCTAGGCTCAGGTGGGGATCAATCCAACACAGCAAACTTTCATCTCACATCGGTTCGCGGCCTCTGCGTTCAGTGCTTTGCCTCACTGCCATGTAACTCCTACCACGCTGCCTGCAGTCACTGCAAAGCTCCAAGAGAAGCTCAGAAAATTAATTAAGGTGAATAATTATAAATGTGCACTTCTTCCCCTCTCTGTTTTGCGAGAAAGTGGCAAAAAATAGAATTCGGAATAATTCTGGAGTTCTAACCAATGTAATTAGGTGTTCGACGCACACTCATGATTGGGCTGTGCTTATTAAAATTACTGTTTTAGTCAGAGCATTGCCAGAGAGTCATTAACAGCACAATACTTCCATTCCCTGGGACTCTAATTAGACTTGGATGCCTCCAGCACAGGGATGCCTGGCTCTGCTGCCCACTCAGCACTGCAGGTGATGCACCGTGGGGACCCTGACAAGGCTCCCTGGGCTCTTCCCAGCTCCTGGACATGGCCAGGAGAGTGAGGACAGGGACAGAACCCTCAGCACTAGGCAGGGTGAAGAGGTTACTCTGTGACATGGAATGCCTCAATCACAGCTCTGACAGACAGTGCCTCCTCCTGCCTGCAGTGATTGCACTGGACAGTGAGGCAGGAGCATCTCAGGCTCTGCTGTTTCCTCTTTGCTATAGAGAAATCCCTTTATCTCTTCTGTGCTTTAAGCAGGAAAAGGCCAGGTCTGTGTTAACTCTGTCCCTAGACCACACAAGGCTGGAAAGCTAACCATCCATAGGGCTGAAGATGGTACAGACAGGAGATGTCCAGCTGGGAATATCCACACCATGAGCCACAGCAGAATAAACCTCCCCTCCAACACACACCAGTCCCTCAGCTCTGACTCCTGTGGGTTGTTTGTTCCCTGGGCAACAGCACTGGGACAAACACCTCGCTGGTGTGTACCAGCTGCACTGATGTAGCTTGTTCCACCTCCAAATCAAAGCCCCAGCACAGATGTTCTGGGGGTTAATGTTTCCATGGATGTCCCTGTGCCCTCATCAGCATCTCCCCAGCCTTGGTGATGAGGAGCAGCTGCAATGTGGTAACATCTGGAAGTGAGGAACAACTGGCACAGGTTGCCCAGAGAAGCTGTGGCTGCCCCATCCCTGGAAGTGTTTGAGGGCAGGTTGGAGCAACTTGGGCTGGTGGAAGGTGTCCCTACCTACAGCAGGGGGTGGGATGAGATGAGCTTTAAGGTCCCTTCCAACACAAACCATTCTATGACACCTCAGAGGTGGGGATACCTTGAAGTGGGAGACTCATTGGAAGGAATGATAACACCTGTTTGGTAACATCCCAAACATTTATAAACAACACCCTCACTCCAAGCAGCTTCTTAGGCTGGTTTGGAAATGATGGAGGCTTCGAAGCAGGTGTCAATGCACTTCCTGTGTCAGAGAAGGGAGCTCCATGCTCCCAAGTGCTCTGTTATGAAAGACCCAAATCTCCACGGTGTGTATCACAGGAGAGCTCAGTGCCTGCTGCTTGCAATTGCCTTCAGCCGTCTGTTTTTCCTCTCTCCCCATGAAAACCACATGCCAGACAGCAGAGGCCCCTTCCCCCAAGCTGCTAGCCTAGAACTCATGAATTCACTTAAGTTGTTAAAAAGGATTGTGGCAGGCTAAGATAAAACAGAGGAGTTTAAAATGACAAACAGACTCCTAAATGGGACTAGAGCCTTAATGAAAACAGTAATGAATGAATGAGGCAACCAAATATTACCCATTAATATTAGACAGATAGATTAGATCCCTAGGCACTGCATTTAAAACCGACATGAAATTACTTCAATTACTCTGCATTGATAAATAACAAGGCCATATTTACTGTTAAAACACATTTCTTCCACCCTCCCCCCATGCTTGCTTTAGCTTCTCCTTCTCAAGTAGGGGAGTAGACCATTGAGAGGCTGGAAAATGCACCAGGCTGAAAGTTTTCCCCGCTTCTCTCAGGTCCACAGGAGACCTGGGCTAGCCACCATCCACCACAGGTAATTCCAGGGCACCTGTCACAGAGGACCAGTCCCGTTAGTCTCCATTCTCCCACCAACACTGCTGTTTCAGCCCTGGCATTGCTGTGCAAGAGCCAAAACAGTCACTGACAACCCTCTTAAAAGCTGATGCTCACATCATCCTTCTGTCTCAGGAATTCACTGTACCTTCCCTTGCTGGTGGCTACAGCTGCTCAGCATCCTCCTTCCCACTCTGGGAAAGTGAGATTAACCTGATCAGAGGCCTCTTCTAATGAAGAGATCAGAGATGGATAATTCCTGGGTGTTTGGTGGCATTTACATGCTAGTGATGAAAGATACTCTGGTAAAGGTAATGTCAACACAAGTCACTTGTCCTCGTGTCTCAGCCTCCAGCCCAACCATCTGCTCTCAGGGTTCAGAAAAGCCCTGGAGAACAGGTTGCTGCTAGGAAAGCTGCAAAACATCCTTTCCAGCTCTGTAGCCTTGACTTGTGAAACCTCCATGCCTGGATGAAGCCTTCTCACACTGACTCCTGGTAGATGCTGTGCTCAGAGCTCTGCTGATGGGATAAACGGAGCAGGACTGTAAGCACACCAGGGTTGGTGTGCCAAACCACTGATGCTTTGCTGTTAGGGGATCTTAAATATCTGCAAAAAACCCTCATTCAGCCTCATCACCTATCAGTAAACAAGAAAGACATAAAATAGCTCGTTTCAGAGATGCAAGAGGAGCAGCCTGCAGACAGCACAGAGCAGCACAGCGAGAGGAGAGGACAGGACTAACCCTCCTTTGCCTCAGCTGGGATGTAAATCCTTGAGGAAAGGCTTCACAGTAGCTGACCAGGGCTCCTGGTTACTCCAGCTGAAATGTTGCTGTGTGGAGGATTCATTAAGTGTGGGAATAGGGATCAGAAAGGCTGAGGGGGCTGTGTGTACCCTGCAGATATAAATTACCTCCCCAGGAAGGCAACAAAACCCAGTCTTGGTGCTTTCCCACCCTGAAACAAGAGGTAAAGCAGAGAAGTGAAGAGGGAGGAATGCACAGAGCTCTTCCCACAGATCAGGGGATGGATGACCTTTCCAATACTATACCTGTATAAATCTCAGTGTTGATAAACGTAGATGTAAAAAAAAGAAAAAAAAAGAAAAAAAAAAAGAAAAAAGAATGGAGGAAGGTTAAATCATTCCCTGCAGCAAATTTACATTGAAAACAAAGTCTGTTCAGACAGCGGTTGGTTTACATAACAGGCCTTTAACATTCCTTTCCTAACTACTAGGGTGACTCCTGACCAGCTCTAACCACAGGATGAGTGATCGGAGCCCTCGAAGCCAAAGGCAACTTGCCAAGACAGAGGCAAAGGAAACAGCACTAGGCTGGGGTTTACTTTAAACACACAATTAGGGGTTTCGCTGGGTCACAAGTCACAACATGGTGGTTTTCACCCATCAAACCTTCCCCACAACATTCCCACCCCCTGGGACATGACTTCATTTGCAGTGCCACCACAAGTCAGCACTTTAAACACTCCTTTCCCCTCCTTCTGCACACCACAGAGCAAACACCACTGCCTGTGGCTTGGGAGTGCCCCTGGGAAACTGGGAAAACTAACCAAGGGCCTCCCATTATGAGAAAGAAAAGCTGGAATGGTTTTTTTTTTTTGTAGCCAGAGAAGGTCAGGCAAAGAGTTTAGCTTTCATCTTTACCTGTTTTCCTTGGGCTGCTGTTTTGCTGCATGGGAGCTGTGGAATCAAAGAGCAGCTCTGGGGCTCTGGCACTGCTTTGACGAAAGGCAGGGGTGGTTTAAGCTCAGAGCTTATACAGAAACCTCAGAATCACTGCATTAATGCTCCCAGGGCTGCAATGTGAAGTCACTTGTCCCTAGAAGCCATATCAGCTCCTTCTGTAAACAGTTACATTGACATCAGCTTCTCACTGTCCGGATACAGCACTCAAAAACAGTGGCATTTTGGGCAAATAATGCCATGAAACTATTTCTGCTTCATCAGAGCCTGAGGAACTTCTGCATAGATTTCCATAAATATCACTGGCGTCAGTACAGCAACAGACCCAACAGACTGCGAGGGGGATCCTGCAGACTGCTGCTGAGCTACCTACAGATCAGCTCCAGGAAAAGCTATGGGCTTGGAAGGAACTGGGAAGGACAAAACAAACCAACTCGCGTGAAAATCGGTAGCCCTCAGCTCCTAAGGAGGCTGGAAATGAGGGGGAAAGTCCTCCCAGCTATCCAAATGTATGACTTGTTGCCCCAGGAGGCTGAGAGTAGATGGTATTGAACTGCCTTGCAGAAATCAGCTCCTTAAGGACAACTTGGGAATGCCAAAAACCAGGACTGATGGGGACATGACCTGCTCTGTCTCCTGCCTCTGGCAGGGAACGGGGCACAGGGAACCACCACGGTGGTGAAAAACAAGATACCATCACTTCTAGACTAAATTTGCTCCCTGGTATTATGTTTTTCAGCTGCAAACCTCCCATGGGAGGCAAATCCCCACCTGTGCTGGGGCAGCAGAGCTGGAAGGGGATCTTTCCTCCCCTCAGCTGCCTTCCTGCTGGAAGCCTGTGCTGGAGCAGCTGCTCCAAGGGCATTTCTCTGCAGGGTAGCTGGCAAGGGACAGGGTTAATAGGCCCACTCCAAGTGTGACCTCTCTTCCCACTCTCTGAGAGCTTCTAATTACCAGGTTCAAGCCAGAGGGGCAGCTGGGGGGCTCTGCCAGACCCTCACTGATGGGATCGATCGTGACTCGCCAGCAAACCAACAGCTTCACTCCTGGGAGAGGCTGATGTCCCCAGGAAAGGCAACTTCTCCCACCCCACCTGCATGTGGAGAGTGCTAATCAGGGCCAAAACCACTCTGGTAAGAGCAGGAGCATCAGCAGGTCCCTTCTTCCAAAAGGGAGAGCAGCTTGGAGGGGATCATGAAAAGATGCCCACAGCCCTGGCATGGTGGGGGATGCAGACCAATGGCTCTATTCCTGATGCACCAGCAGCTTGACAATTGGCAAATGAACCTCTGCTGTTAGCTGTTTCCCTTCTTTATTCTCCTCTCATAAAACTGGCAGGAACAGGGGTAGGACAGAGTTGCTGGCAGCAGCTGTGTTCAGTATGAAAAATGAGCAGCATATGTACGGGAGGCAGCTGGAGCCCAGCACAGAGCGAGGGACCCCATGGCTCCCTCGGGTTATTTCCCTCTCTCCAGTGGGCCCCTGTGCTTAACCCTTGCCTTGCTGCATGGGCTGTGATGGAGCAAACCAGCCCAAAGCCACAGAGACCTGAGGCCACACCTGATGGTCACCAACACCCTGTGCCCTGGGTTGGCAGCGCGTTCCCTGCATTTCTGGCATACCCGAGGGATTAAAGAGAAGTTGTAGCCCTGCTGGAATGGGCAACATGTGTACACACAAAATAACAGCCCACAGCTGCTCCCACAAGCAGATGAAACATTATCCTCAGTTTACAGACAAGGGACTAGCACTGCTAAGGGCAATGCAGTGGGGTCCAGTCCAAGGGCTGCAGTGGCTGGAGCAGCACTCTGTGCCCATCCTCAGGCTGCTCTTCCTCCAGAGCCTGCTCAGCTGAAGGTCTCTGCCTGGCACTTGCTAGGGGCACACTCAAGTTGTGCCCAAAAACACTCACTGCACCCTGTGTAGAGGTCACTATCCTGATGCCACCCGTCTCAGAGTTCCCTCTGCCATACACCACCTCCCCACCCCTGCCCTTACAGCACCCCCTCCTTGAGTCCCTCCTGGCCACTTGCCACCCCTGGCACACACAGGGACATGGAGGCCACATTTTGTTTACTCTCCCTGCTCAGAAGAAAGCCCAGAGCTGCATGGGAGGACGTGTCCTGCCACCCACCTTGAATGGGACCCCACGTGTGCCACTGGCCGTGGCGCAGCAGGGTGGGCAGCTCTGCATCTGCCTGCTCTGAACAGACTCCCAGGCTGTGCTGTGCCACAATGCTGCCTTTGTTCCCAGCTCTGGCACGTCCGAGGGTGTCAGTGACACTGAAAAGCTTTGACTGGCCCTTTCTGTTTGTTTTCTTGGCACACGCAAGGATCATTTCAGTAGCCCAACCTCAGCTCTGCCCTGCACCTCGTGTGGGACTGACATGATTATTCAACAGCAGCTCTGCCCAGAGAAGGAGCTGAGCAGAAAGTGACTGTGTCCAGCCTTTCCAGCTCCTATAATGCCCACTCACCTCTACCTGCTTTCCCTGCACTGTATCACACATCCCAGGCTGGGCAACCTGTGGTTGGGCACTGGAACAGCTCCCCAGGGCAGTGGTCACAGCCCCAAGCCTGACAGAGCTCCAGGAGTATTTGGACAATGCTCCCAAGCACATGGTGGGATTTTGGGCTGTCCTGTGCATGGCCAGGAGTTGGACTCAATGATCCTTGTGCATCCTGTCCAGCTCAGGATATTCTATGACTCCTGGCTGTCAGGGCTGTGAGGTTTATCTCTTGGACACCCACATCCCATGGGATGTTGTCTTTCCAAGAGGATGGTGAGATTTGGGGCAGTGTTAGGGAGATTCAGTACAGGCATCCCAGACCCTGCTCAGATCATCTTTGTAGCTGGTTACAAAGATCTGCTGCATGCAAGGCAGGCAACACCAGTCACCCTCAATTCCCCATTTTTTGAACCATTTCAGGGTTGTTCTAATCATTTAAATGCTGCAGAAACCTGGGAGGAAAGTCACAGGCACGACTGGTTTGTGAGATTTTTATAAAGCCTTGAAAATCCAAAGCATTTGAATGCCCTAAGTAGCTTTAAAGGTCACAGAGTCATATCATTACTGCTTTCACAGCCTGACAGTGGTCCTACTCCTTGTTTGCTCCAGGAACACTGCTGTAGTCTCATGGCTTTTTAGCAAGGATTGCTCTCTAACCACATTACACTGTCCTTGCCAGTCAATTTTCTGCTACTCCATCACTTTCCCATTTGTATATCATTACATATGGCTGTCAAAAATAATTTAGGAACCTGACCACCAGTGTGAGAAATGAACCCTCCTAAGTACAGCCCAAACTCCCTGATTCTGAAAGAAAAGGAGCTTTAAGCCCTTTTGCCCACAGAAGAAACACTCTGCCCCATGGCAGCTATGGCACACTGCCCTGGCATCACACACAGGCACACCCATGAGAGAGTGATGACCACAAAGAACATCTCAGGAGACAACACAGCAAAGCTTCAGGGTCACATCCAAACAGAGGAACACAAAGAGCTGTTGAAACAAAAGGTTTTATGATTCTAAGGTGTTGTGTTTGTTCCTAGCACAGCCACTCACACCTCCTGCCCAGACCACCATGGGACTGACCAGGATGGGCTGGAGTTTGAGATATTGTTTGCATTGAATACTCAAGAAATTGGATTATCCCAATTTACTACTCTGACAAGGCATTTTACTTCTCCCATAGGAACCCTCCTGGGCTGACCCTGCCCATGGTAACCTCAGACATCTCGCCCTATGATAAGGTGCCAGAGTTGCTCTCTCAAGGCTGCAGAGGAGCCCTGAAGGAATAGTTTAGACTCAAAGAGCAGATTTAGACAAACAGGAACATCATGTTGCTTTGTCTTGATTCCCAGGCTGTGGAATTCTGCAGGATTGTTCTGCTTTGCCAGGCAGAGGTGCATAGTGCAGGGGGAGCCACAGCAGCAGTTTGTACAGGCAGGGCAAGAATCATAGAATTGTGGAATATTCTGAGCTGGAAGGGACACACAAGCATTGAGTCCAACTCCTGGCCCTGCACAGGACAACCCCAAAATCTCACCATGTGCTTGAGAGCATTGTCCAAACACTCCTGGAGCTCTGTCAGGCTTGGGGCTGTGCCCACTGCCCTGGGGAGATGTTTAGTGCCCAACCACCCTCTGGAGGAAGAACCTTGTCCTGATATCCAACCTAAATCCATTCCAGTGCCCAAACACCTCTGAAGGGAGAATCTTCTCCTGATATCCAACCTAAACCTTCCCTGACACAGTTTCCAATCCAACCACTGTGTCCTCTCCGAGTAGGAAGGACACCCATGAGGTGGGATCAGGCAGCTCCTCCTTTTGCAACAAGTTACAAGAGAAAACATGTCATTATGATAATGGATTTACCCTTGTGCAGCTTTTGGCTTTTCCTCCTGCACAGAAGGTGCCACCAAGGACCTTGATGCCCATCACAAATGCTACAGACAGATCCAGTCGGCATCGCTGCAGCTTCCACTCCTTGGAGGTTTTTCCACTGTCACTGAGTCTCTCCCCTTCCCTTCACTCAAAACCTCCCTGGTTGTTGGAGAAATCAGCAGGATGGAGACAGGGCTGGTGTTTCCCATCTGCACTGAGCCACGGCACAAAGGTGCTGCTGCTGTAATGCTTCAACTCATTTTAATACATTTATGCCGAGACTAAATTTGTCCCTGCATATTTTCCTCCCAAGCCTAGTAATCAGTAGTGGAAATAATTTGCTGTTGGCTGCTCTGATGTTGCCATCTTTTGCACGTATCGAAATGACAAAGACATCAGACCCTCAAAGTCCGATTGAAGAATAATTGGAAATCCAAAGTGGCACTAAATGTTATTTTCTAAATAAAATGCATTCAATTACAGAACATGAGGCTGTCAAGCATTAAAAGAGATTAGTTAGAGGAGGAAAAAAAGAAAAGTATTCAAACCTTCTGAGGCTTCATTATATGCACAGGATACTCTCTGTTCTTTGGGATAGGCAGGGGGAAAGGGAATGCAAAATAATGGGAATATTTCCAGCAGCTTGTGCTGTCCCAGAAGGGCCTGGATGGTGCTGCACTGCTGGATTAACATCTCAAATATTGGGTATAAATATGCACATATATATACACCTCCTTTGTGGGTCCCTTCCAATGCAGGATATTCTAGGATTCTATGAGATTATATTATGTATCTCAATATCATGGAATCAACCAGATTGGAAAAGACCTCCAAGACCATCAAGTCCAACCCTACCCTGGTCACTAGATCATGGCACTAAGTGCCACATCCAGTCTCAGCTTGAAAACCTCCAGGGATGGTGAATCCACCACCTCCCTGGGCAGCACATTCCAGTGTCTGAGCACTCTCTCCCTAAAAAATCTCTTCCTAAATACAACCTAACCCTCCCCTGGCAGAGCTTGAGTCTGTGCCCTCTTGTCCTGCTGCTGGTTGCCTGGGAGCAGAGACCAACCCCCACCTGACTCCAACCTCCTGTCAGGGAGCTGCAGAGGGTGAGAAGGTCTCCCCTTCGCCTCCTCTTCTCCAGGCTGAACCCCCCCAGCTCCCTCAGCCTCTCCTCATGGCACTTGTGCTCCAGTCCCTTCCCCAGCCTCGTTGCTCTTCTCTGGACCTGCTCCAGCCCCTCAATGTTCCTCCTGAGCTGAGGGGCCCAGAGCTGAGCACAGGATTCCAGGTGTGGCCTCACCAGCATCCTCACCTTACTGAAGGTTCTAAGTTTTCCCACATCCATGGCAGGAAGTCACACCTGATTTTACTTCCATCAGCCCCATTTGTTACACAAGCAAACAGCACATTTCTCAAGTTGTTTGCAAACACAGAATAGTTTGTTTCATTAAACCAAGCACATATTTACCAAACACTGACAGCCTGAAACACTCCACTAACCCCTTTGGCAAGACCCTGTGCCTGCCCACGGTGATGGAGTCCCATAGTGATGCTCTCTGTGCTACCCAAAGACCTGAGGGGACATGGTCTGTGCAGGGATGTCCCCAGCACTGGGCACTGTCCCTCAGCTCTGCAGGCTTGGCTGGAGCAACAGCCAACAGACACTTGGAGGACACACAGCAAACCCTCAGCAAGGTCTGGAGTACTGAGACATGAAGGGCAAAAAGCTCCTCCGTATCCATATGCATTAGGATGTTGGGAAGAAATTTCTCCCTGTGAGGTGCTGAGACACTGGCACAGGTTGCCCAGAGAAGCTGTGGCTGCTCCATCCCTGGGAGTGTCCAAGGTCAGGTTGGATGGGGCTTGGAGCAACCTGAGCTGGTGGAAGTTGTCCCTGCCCATGGCAGGGGTGGAATGAGATGGGTTTTAAGGTCCCTTCCAACTCAAACCATTCTGGGATTCTATGGTTAGCCAAGAGGGGTGAGGAAAAAAAAAATCGATGAAACAAGAAAAAGTAGAGAATGGAACAATCAAAATTCCTGCCTCAGTGTCTGCAGGGAGATGCTGCCATGGGAAGAAAAGGCATGGAAGAAGGATGGGCTCCAACATGAGGATTACAGATCTCTGCAGGTATGCAGATGGCACTGGGCCCTGGCTGCCAGGGTCTCCAAATCACCCCCAAACCTGCAGAGGAGGAACATGTCTGAGCACACATCCTGCAGCTGAACCTCAGAGCCTGCATCTCTGCCACATCTTTATACTAACAAGACCAAATAACACAACAGATGTGCTCAAAACTTCAGCAAACACCAGAATGGCCATCAAGCACGGGAGGACAAAGACAATCGTATTTCACACAGTAGGAGCTGGTAAATTCATGCTTAGAGCAATAAAGTCACAGCCAAACAAACATGACCCCAAGTGGGATCTATGGCTGTGGCAGGCACATTCTCAGCCTACACAAACAGGGAAAGATGAGATGCATTTATCTCAGATACTTCGTTTCAACAGCTTTCCTTAACAGCTCTGGCCCCTGGAATTAATACCTATTGCCCACTGAGCTGCAGAGCTCACCGTGGGGGAGGCACAATTATTTACATGTCTGTCCTTTGTTTCTATAGCAAGATTAAAGACCAGGTGAGATTTCTTTGCAAACTAGTTTTTATTATTGTTTTGTTGTTTTTTGGTTTTTTTTTTTTTCAAAGAGAAGATAATTATCACTTGAAATGATTCGGGCACAGATGCAACAAATTGCTGACCTGAGGCTGATCTCAAACGATGACTCCACCAATAAATACACTCTGGTGCTGGGGGAGAACAGCCCACACATAACTGAAGATGGATTTATTCCAGCCTTTGCTATAAGGCTGAAGGCTGGGAAGCCAAATCCCTCTCTCCCAGGGTTTCATTAGCTGGGAATGGTTTTCTAACGAGATTTACACAATCTAGCCTGGAGCCTACACATTTTGCTCTGCACCCAAAGACAATAACAACAGGGAGCTCAGGAGGTGCCTTGGCTTTCTCTTGTCACCCATCAGTCAGGACTCTTACACTGCTGCTATCAATGTGATTACACAGAGCACAAAACCAGAATAAAAACCTGCTCCTTCTAGGCCATTAAGTCTCCAATTTGAACTGATCCAAGGCAGGAAAATTTATAGTTATGGGGACAACATTCAGTCCATTAGGAAAGGATAGGAAATTGCCAGCTGGGGTCTAAATGTCATTCTCAGCTCTCCTTCCACTGCCCATGAGTCCAGATGGATGAGCAGCTCTGCTCTTGTGCGGTGCTGCTGTCCCCTATCCCCATGGACACCACAGGAGGGACCAGGGGGGATATTTTGGGGGCTCTCTGTGCATGTGGGATAGTGGCAGGTGGAACTGTGGTCCCACTGCATCCCAGTAAGGACAGGGAGAGCCCTAAACCAGCCATCCCAGTGTTTGGCCCACACTCTGAAGTGGAGCCAGGGAGGAGAGGAGGCAATGTGGCATTGCTTTTGGTGGCACAGCTTCAGAATTGTGCTCATTGCTTACAGCCCCTCAATGTTCCTCCTGAGCTGAGGGGCCCAGAGCTGAGCACAGGATATTCCAGGTGAGGCCTAAACACTCCTAAACCCAACCAAAATCAGCTTTTGCACAAGGCTCTCAGGTACCTGGTGGGGTTTTAGGGTTGCCCAGTGCAGGGCCAGGAATTGGATGTCAATGATCTTTGCAGGTCCCTTTCAGCTCAGGATATTCCATGATTCCCTTATGAACTTTGATTGATCAAGGTCTTCTGTTGCCTGGGACACAGATTTTCTGGAATGATGAATCCTCTGCTGCAGCAAACCCACATCTACCCAAAGCCTACACCTAGACCACCCCAATCCCATGCTGCTGCCTTACAGAGATGCTTCTCCTACAAATTCCACACTTCCTCCAGAATCCTGCTTGGATGAGGTGCCAGGGACTGAGCTGGGTCTCAGGTCACCAGCCTGGACCATGCAAATCCCTAAAATGGAAAAATCCAGCCTGCTGTTGACTAACTGGAGCTTGCACACTCCTCTCTGCAGGCCCAGGAATGCTGTTTCTGGCACAGTCTCTCCAAACAATAGTGTGGTCAGCTCTTTTTGGATGGATTGTAAGCAAACTGTTTTTGTGGGCAGGACTGTCAGCTCACTCACACACAGGCCCAGGCACACAAGGAGGAGTTATTTTTTCAAGCCTTTGCTTCCCACTGATTCTTCCCCATATAAAATGAAAACAAAAATACCTAAAATCATGTTCTTATGGAGATATTAATAGCACCCAAGGCACTGACAGTTGCCTGCCTGTGAGTCACTTAAATGGATGGGAAAAAGCCTAAAACAACTGCAGCTTGTTAGGAGGCAAAGAAAACATCATTCATGATCCAGAGTGCTAAGTACCTAAGCAAAAGGCACTTCCCTGCCTCATAGAATCCTAGAATGGGTTAGATTGGAAGGGCCCTTAAAAATCATCTAGTTCCAACCCCCTGCCATGGGCAGAGACACCTTCCACTAGACCAATCTCCAACACCTCCATCCATCTCAGCTGCTGAGAGACCCTCAGTGCTTAGGGCTTGTTTCTGGCCTCAAGTACTACTTAAATCTCCTTATTACTCCACTGCTGGACTGAGATTCCAAAAGGGTATTTTAATTCAATGATTTGAAAGCATCTCTGATGTCTTGACAACCTAATTTGGCCTCCTCCAGGTCCTTCAGTACCACGTGCAGGAGAGCAGCAGGCACCGTCCCACCCACGTGATGCCCTCGCCACGCAGTCGCTCCAACTCTCCAAGCACTCAACTCAATTTCTATTTGAAAGGAAACATGAATACTAATTAAACAGCCATAAGGGCACAGAGCAGATAAATATGTGTTGCAAGAGAAACTGGAGAGACACACTCTGAAGTGGAGCCAGGGAGGGGAGGAGGCAACGTGGCATTGCTTTTGGTGGCACAACTTCAGAAGAGCGCTCGGTGCTCAAAATACTCCTAAACCCAACCAAACTTGGTGCAATGGGAGTGATTACTGCCTTAAAACCTCCCTCCTCCTCTCCTGCGATATCCATGGCTGTCCTGACTTCAGGAATACACATTAGAAACAATATTTTGCTCCATCTGAAGGCCAGATAAAGCAGCATTCACATGCCAACTTCCAGCACGCTCCAAATCGCCCGTGCCAACTCCTCTGCAACTGAGCAGCCCTCTGGGCTGCAGTCAGCAGGCTGGAAGGATAACCATCATCTGAAGCACAGCCTTTTCCTGCCACCTTAGAGTAAAAAAAACCCAACACTTCCCTAACAAAGAGAGGGGATCAGTCATGGCAGCATGACTGGATTGTAGAGTGGTCATGCCTCTCTGTTCTCTTTGCAAACACAGCACAAAACCACTGGCTGAGCCCTTAGGACAGGTTTAAACACAAAATTCTCTGCTCTGCTTCATCTGCAGCTGAAATCTGTGATGCTGTTCTGCATGTGCTTGGGAAGGACAGAGCTATGGAGATGATGCTCTGTGTAACGTGAGCACGTCAAGACAGAAACAGCAAATCCTCACTTAAGCTTCTTTCTTTTTTGCCATCAAACCCAGCAGTTTGGCCTTGTCAGAGTTCAAGGAGGTTTGGAGGAAAAAGTTCCCAGTTTGGGAAGTAGAAAAGCCCAGAATCTATAAATATTCACAGGTGTAGCTTGGCAGCAACAACACACACGAAATCTCCTCTGAACCTCAAGGACTGCCACGACAGATCAACCTATTGCTCAGTCAAGCCTGGGAAAACGCCGCAGGCTGTGGCCACTTCCAGCTGCTTTGCCAGGATGGGAACACATTCCCCAAGCTCCTGAGGACCTGGACATCTGCACTGCACTGTGGTGTCCACCACACCTGCATCACCTGCAAGGAGCATCTCCATTCGTGACAGGCACTTGGGCATTTGCTGATGTTTCAAGGTGATTTTGTGCACGGAAATCACTTCTTTATGAAAATGTATTCATTCCAAATACACTTTTCTAAGAGTCAATATGACTAACCACAGCTGGGAAGGTGATGCTCAAATTGAAGAGGACTTGACCCAACTATTTGTCACTGTAAACCATATCCAGTGCCTTCTCTTCCCATGTTCACCTTGCTGTGACTACAGAGCATCAGCCTGAACAGTGATAAAATGAAGAATAGTCCTTGAATATGGGACTAAGGACTTGGGAGCTTTCATAGATTTCCTGTGTGACTTAGGATAGGTCACGTAGCATCTCTCTGCTTCAATTCCTCATCTAAAAAATGATATTACTGCTCCATCTCGTAGGACTTTGGGGAGGACAAATCTGTTAGTGGAGAGCAAAGTGTTCACAGGCTTTGGGGTTTGCTGCAAAAAGCCAGTGAAAAAGGCAGAGGGGGAAAAAAAAAAAGGCAAAACAACAATCCCCCTGTGAGAGCAGCACGCTCTAAGCTTGATGACAATAAAAATGATTTCTTTAACACCCACACAGAAATCTCCAGGACCTCATGGTATTCCCCCTCAGTCTGGCCCCCAGCAAACTTGGCAGGGACAGTCCTGAGCACAGCCCTGGGCATGGCTGGGGCTGGCACACAGCCCCCCAGAGCAGGGGGAGGATGGAGTGTTTAGTCTGCTGGGCACATTCCTGCACGCTGCTAAAATAAATAGAAGATTATTAATGGAGCTCCTTTCCCTCACTAGCATCAGCCAGGAATGCTAGAGATATCAAGTGGCTCCTTAGGACAGCACAGGGATGGGGCTGGAGGGACCTTTGGGGCTGGAGGGTTTCTTTGCTTAGACAGCTCTGGTGATCAGGACCTGCATCAGTTTTGGTGCTCAGGATTTTCATTTGGGATGCTGAACTTGCCTCCCTTCCAGAAACAGCCCAGGATTCCCAAGGAAATCCCTGTACCTTCTTCTATAGACACACTCCAAAAAAATCTTCACATTTTTTGCTATAGTAAAGTTTTAACAGGAAAGATATTTTTTCCAGGGAAGGAGGAGGGAGAACAAGGGCAAATGCCACAAAAAGTTGTTTTTCTGCTTTACAACCAGCCTTAACTTTTATATTTAGTCCCAGCTTGCAACACCATTACAGCCAGATTCCCTGGGGTACATCCATCATTTTCAACCTATCTGCAATCTGCAGGAACTCGATTTGAGTTCCACCTGATTCTGGGGAACTTTTCAGAACCTTGAGAGGAGAAAAAAAAAAAAAAAAAGAAAAAGGCAAAGGATAGTCAGAGTGGATTTAAACTCTCTTAAATCCTTCTGCCCCTGAGCCACAGAATTCCATCTGATGAGGATGCTGAGCTCCAAGGAAGAGTCAGGAGCTAAGCCTGGAGAGCAGATTGCTGGGAGAGCTTTCTGCTGCTCTTCATCCCACACAGCCACCAGAAAAGGTGCCACGTTGTCCTGAGCCTTTGAGGTGCCCAGGCAGAGCCTGATCCAAGGGCAGCCCTGCAGGACACCATCCTTCCTGGCAGAGTCACAGAATCTTGGAATGATTTGGGTTGGAAGAGACCTTAAAGCTCATCTCATCCCACCCCTTGCCATGGGCAGGGACACCTTCCACTAACCCAGGTGGCTCCAAGCCCCATCCAACCTGACTTGGAACACTTTCAACAATGGGGAAAACCCTTCCAGGGATGGGGCAGCCCTCAGGTCTGAGCTCCCAGTGAGAAAACCCAGCAGAGCAAGCTCCTGCACATTGTCTGTGCTCACCTCCTGCAAACTCTGTAATAATAAAGTGATACTCCGACACCGTATCCCTTTTTCCATTTCACCCTTCACTGCATCATTTTATGCATCTATTCCCATTGCTAATTCAAACTAATTAAAGTATAAAATAGAATAATTTGTGCAATTTCAGGGCTCCCCTCACCATATTGTGAGTTATGTTTCTTTTCTGTTAGCGCCCGGTGTGAGCAATTCCCCTCCTCACCGGCTCAGTACCCGCCAAACTCATTTGCTGGGAAGACAAACTATTACAGCAGGGTAGGAAGGGGGGAAGAGACAAAGTTTAAAAAACTCTCTAGGAGAGAGAAAGAAGAATCTGAGGTTTGCTTTTAAATTTCATAGCTGAGCACTGAGTGTGAAATTTCAGATTTCTCCTTCAAGTCGTTTTCTCTCTCGGGAATTCAGTTCTCTCTCCCTCTCTCATTGCTGCTGTTAAGGAAGGAGATCTGTGTCTGTCTGTCCAGCCAAACATGAAATCCTGCAGCAAAGCCACAGCTCTGCAGCATTCCCTGCATGGCTCAAACCCATCTATGAGCATCAGCATCATCCACAGAGATGCAGCAGGTTGGATGAGGCTTTGAGCAATCTGGGCTAGTGGGAGGTGTCCCTGCCCATGGCAGGGGGTGGAATGAGATGAGCTTTAAAGTCCTTCCAACCCAAATCCTCCTAAGATTCCATGATTCTATGATCTCACCTTGCTTTCAAGACAGAGCAGGGGTGGTGGCATCAAATCTGGAGGGACATTAGATCTTGATCTCATACTCTGGCAGCGATCTCATGATCAGTGCCAGAATCCCAGAATGATTTGGGTTGGAAGGGACTGTAAAGCTCTTCATGTTCCACCCCCTGCCATGGGCAGGGACACCTTCCACCAGCCCAAGTTGCTGTGGATCACTGTTTCCCAGTGAGGAAAACTGTCCCCTACCAACACCCACTGCACTGCTGAGCTGAGGGTTTGTGTCTGTGTATGTGCACACAAAGGAAATGCTGGAAATACTTTAGGACTGTGTTTTTTTGCCTGCAAATCAAACAATAGGTCTGTGGAAGAGGAGGAATTCAAAAGGGAAGCAAATACTGAAGAAAACACATGGGAATCCTGTGGCTGTGACTGGCAGGGGAAGAAACAGCCTAATACAAAGAAAAAGCAAAGCAAAACAAACTGAAAGCAAAGCCAATCAGCACTTGAAAGAAACCACCACATGAGCATTGCCTAAAATATAATTCATCTAAGAAAAACAAACCCACTGACCCCAACGTTACACTGGAGCAGTTTTTTATTTTTTTTACCACTTCTGCTTGGAAAGTTTATTCTGAAAGTATTTATTACCTTAAAGGCTTCTGCACTGAACTCCTCACACTTGAGTAGTTGAATGGTTTGGGTCTGGGCTGTGGGAAGGGACTGGAACCAGTCTGGACACCACTATGTCAGCCCCAGCAGGGCCAGAGCTCTGCTTGCTTGACAAATGGACTGTCAGCAGGGCAGGAGATGAGACAGCAGTTTGTCCCACCTGGCTGGGCTGTGGCTTTTTTGGTCAATTCATGTTAATTAACACATCCTTCTTGTCAGGTAGCTGTTGTTAATTATCTCAGACAAGATTTTAGCTGAATTTCTTAATTATTCCTAATTGACTAGAAGGAGGAAAGGGGAAAAAAAAACCAAACCCTGTGTCAAGTCATGAATTTTAGGAGTGTAGCAGGAGGAGGTGGTGGTGGAAGAGGATTGCATGGAGTTGTGCAAACCTCCCCATGGAGCACAGCACCTCTTCCAGGACCATGTGGGGATTCTCTCCCCATCCTGAGCTCCTTCTTTCATCCACCTACTCAAACCACTCTTTGTCCCAGCTTAGGGGAAGAAGCTGGATGGAGTTTGGAGCAACCTGGGCTAGTGGAAGGTGTCCCTGCCCACAGCATGGGGTGGAATGAGATGAGCTTTACAGTCCCTTCCAACCCAAATCATACTGGGATTCTGGCAGTGATCATGAGGAACACAAGTTGGGCAAGTGTGTTCACACTCCCCAACGTGCTGGAGCATCAGAAGGTCCCAGCCAGGATGGTGACACCAAGGATCATGCCAAGACAAGCTGTGCACGGAGCCAACAAGTCCCTCTGCACCCACAATGATCCTCACAGGCACTGGCACAGGATGAGCAGGTGGAGGAGTTCATGGGAGGCAATTTTTGGACACCTCTGGTGGGATTCAGCTGAGCCTTTTTCCCTGTTCCAGCATTCAAAGTTTGCTATGATTATGTCCAGCTAACTGACTGTTCAACTAGCAGATAATGTAGTTAAAAATTTAATCTCTTCATTTTTTTTCTTCCTCTTGATGACTCCAGACCCTTTTATCCACATCTCTTGCATTTTTTATCATGTTTTCTCAGTTCTTTTCAGGACACCACCAGTATTTACAGCCTCTCTACTTTGGGACTGATGGACTTCCTTGTTTTTCTCGGCCCTCATTCCAATCCCAACCTCTCCTAAATCATCTGGACAGGTCCTTTCTGCCTCCCCCTCCATCAGCATCCAGAGAGTTCAGTCAAAGCAAAGCAGTTTCCACAGGACTTAAACATCTTGGAGTTACAGGACAGAGAGACACACAACAAATTATCCTTGGAGGCTCCTGCAGATCTGCAGCTCCTGCCACAGAGGCATTTGCAAAGCAAATATTTCACAGCTCAGAGTAGCCTAAAAGACAGTTTCTTTACCTAAAGCCACAATGATGTATGTGGAGAGGAAGGGAGTGACTTCACTCAGGGGAAAAGAGGTCTGGGAATAAATAAATAACTAAAGAGAAGCTGTGGCTGGGAGTGCTCCAGACCAGGTTGGATGGGGCTTGGAGCAACCTGGGCTAGCAGAAGTTGTCCCTGCCCATAGGAGGGAGTGGAACGAGGTGAGCTTTAAGGTCCCTTAGAACTCAAACCACTCTGTGAAAAGACATAAAACTGCACTCTCCAAGCCCTCCCTGCCACCCCAAAGCCAAGGTTAGCCTGCTGTGGGCACAGAGAGGCTCAGAACCACTGGCAGAGCAATTATGGAGCATCCAGCACTCACTGGAGGAGCAAAGGATCCCTCAATACATTCCAGGCTGCCAAGGTCCATGGCCCTCTGAGCTCTGCTGTGCTAATTGATGTTATCTGCCTTTCACTGGGTGATTATGTGCTCTTATTTCTACCTGGGGAATGGTGAGATTCCCAGCCAGAGCAGGATTCTGCTCTGTTACACACTGTATAAAACCAGAAGGAAATCATCCCCCTGTGGCAGAATTAACCACGAAGCAACTATGGCTGAGCTGAGAGCAGAAGTGTTTCGGAGGCAATGAAATGTGCAGAGATTTTGGAGGATGTTTATGGGAGATGAATATTTTTTTGCATTTACAACATCCTGGCTAGGTAATTCTTTTAAGAGTGTGCTTCACCCATCAGGGAGCAGATTCCCATCACATGATCTCAGCAACTTCCAGCTGCTTTACGTGATTAGCACAAACAAGTGATAGATCATTAGCTTGGAAAAGGGTTGGTAAATAAAGAAGGAAAAATATGGCTCACTACAGTGTGTTTGCAGGTGGGGAAGAGGCAATGAGAGGAGAGGGAGAGGCTTCTCTGCACCTACCAGCACCAACACCTATTTTTGCCTCCTGCATCTGTGAGAACTCCCTGATCCAGAATCAGAGCTCACAGGGAAGGAAAGAGACCTGTTGGGTCATTTTTCTCTGCACCAGCACAGGGATATTCCTTATAACAAACCCTGTGAATATTTTTCCATCATGCTGTTTCAAATTCCATGTTTACAACCCTTGATTAGGTGGTGAAATCTTTTGGAGCAGCAATCCCTGCCCTGGTTCCTACCATGTGTTTGATTGAGCTTCCACTCACTCCCAGCTTAAAAATAATGACATTGGTTCTTCTATCAAGAGCTGCATAAATCTTTGGCCCCAATTTTTTTTTTGCTGATGCTTATATAATCTCCCTGCTGAAGTATGCCCACCACTTCTCACAGGGTGAGCCTGGCTGGTTGGGGATGTAGGTGGGAGCCAAGTCAAACCAGCCCTGCAACAGTCTGAACTTGCACAGGCAGCAGATACAGCGAGGAGGAAAAAAAAAAAAAAGAAAAAAAAGGGGGTTGTTGCAGCCTTGGAGTCATAAAATCACTCTCATCCAACAGGGCTGATTTAATTGAAATGCACTGAGCTTTCATACATTAAAAAAACCAACCGTCTCCCTGACACCCAGACAATTAATGCTTCAGGACTGAATTATAAAGCCACTTTTCCTCAGTATAACCAACACTATTCCTATAAGCCTCAAGTCCTTCCCTCTGAAAGCAAGAAAGAAGATTTTTTTTCTGCACATGCAGGGCTTGGTGCTGTGGGCTCCCATTAAAATGGGAATTTTTTCATCATGGGGATTCTTGGTGGCCTCACATTTGTCAGTGCATTGCCTTTAACCCCTTGCCTGCTGTTGGATCACTGGGAGTCCCAGCCCTGGGTTCACCCTAATATCACAGCAGTGGGCAGCAAAGCAGCCAAAAACCTGTCACAACAGCATTGCTTTCCACTTAAAGTTTTGATTTTTGTGGGGCTTTTTTTTTTATTTTCTGACAGAAACTCTTCATTGAATTTGGCTGTCCATGAAAACAAGACAAGCTCATGCTGGGCAGTGACCTAGAAGAACTGTGCTGCAAATCCCCTCACCAAGGCTGTGCTGGTGCCCACAAGACCAACCCACTGCAGCATCCACTGCTAATTTGGGGGAAGGACATGATGCAGCTCTGCCAGCACCTGACAGCCCCTCTGCTATTCCTGTCCTGGCACCCCACATAGCTGCACTAATGCAACACATCTCTGACTCAGCAGCATCCAGCACTACCCCAGCCTTGCTCAGCTTGTGGGCAGAAATGGTGTTTGTTTGCCACAGCAACGCTGAGAAATGAATTTCTGCTTTCAATAGGGTCAGAACTGTTTCTCTTTTTCCCTAAGAGCTATTGGAAACCAGGTGCTGCGGGAAGAGAGCCTGAAACAGCTCCTAATAACCACCCTTAAACCATGTGGTTAAAGAACTCCAAGTGCCTGGAAGCAAAGTTTCTTTATCCTTCTCTCCCCCAGACTGGGCTGTGCAACTGTTGCTTCTGTGCTTTGTGGGAGTGAAATCAAATGTCAAATATTCTGCTTTGGAAGAAGTTGGCAATGAAACATGAAAGGCTCATGGAGAGCTCAAAAGGAGTGTGGAAAAATTGGAGCAAAGCACAGACAGGGCTGGGACAGGAGCCAGGGGAGCGAGGAAGGATTGTGCCTACAACTACAACTCCAGATTTTAGGATGAAGTGACTCCTTTCCCTAATGCATTTCAGCATAAAGCTGATCCTAGCTGCTGCTAGCACAGAAGGAGGATGGGCTGCCTGCCGAGATGTTACATGGCTTTGTTGGGAAGCATCCACACATCTCAGTTTATTCAGCATCATCACAGTCCTGCAGAGCATCGTGTCTCATCTCTGGGCTGTTCCCAACGCCACAGCCCAAAGAGCTCAGGACCTGCTCCCCAGCACTACTGGGGAACATGTTTCTCAGCTCAAGTCCACAAAAAAGCCCACCCCGTGTTTTGAAAGACATGTTTTGACACAGGCAGGTGTCCTGTTTCCTTCCCAGCAGATATTTAAATCCCAAGCTCTGGACAATCCTCCCCCAGCACGTTAACGTGCAGCAGATCCATGGTAAGAACAGCTGCTCTCCATGTCATTTCACTGTGGCAGAATCTCATTTTGTTCCAGATTTTGAGACTTCAGAAGACATTTTTGCTGTATGTTCTCAGTATTTCTGAGGGCACCTCCCACCATTTACAGCCTCAGCCCTCTGAAGATGCTGGGCCTCTCTCCACCTCTTGGTGCTGACTCCTTTTCAATCATCAGCCTCCTTTATAGAGCACTCAGGGAGAAATATATTCTCCCCTCCACTTTGCTGAACTATCACATTGCCAGGATGAGGGCAGTGAGGTCACAGGAGCTGACAGAATCCATATGCAATGGCATTCCCAGACTTCTGGGCCCAAGGCACATATCTCTACGAGGGCAAAAGGCAAATCCTACAGAGAATCCTGCAAGGAAAGAGGGACAACATCCCCCAGTTCCTGGACTCTCCCTAAGGCAAATACTTTGCCAGAGCCATGTCTGGAGATGGAATTAATGTTCCAGGAATATTCTATTATTTGCTAATTCTCTTCACATCTTTTTGTTTCACAATTAAGCAAATTAGAGCTTTGATGAATATTAAGATGCTCTCGCCTCATAAAAGATGAGTTGGAGGCATTCCCACTGGATTTTCCTCCTAATGAAAACAGTTCCTCAACTGTTTGAGATACACCCTGGATGGTTTTCTCCCTGCCAAGGGCACGAGGAGCACGTGGCTCCTGCACAAAGTGACCACAGCATCATCAGAAAATAAGTTTCCAAGTTTGCCCACATCCTCATTATTACCACCTAATCCAAGCCCAAGCTGGAATGGGATCCTAAATTTGTGGCTGTTCATGGC
Source organism: Acanthisitta chloris (assembly GCF_000695815.1). Taxonomy (NCBI): domain Eukaryota; kingdom Metazoa; phylum Chordata; class Aves; order Passeriformes; family Acanthisittidae; genus Acanthisitta; species Acanthisitta chloris. The sequence goes on along the minus strand of NW_008671508.1, from coordinate 72,519 downwards.
AGTGTCTATCACAGAGTTGCTCTAACAAGCAGATAATGCCTTTTTTTCAACCACAGGGATTCGTTCACTCGAGTCTTTTAGCAGGGAGAAGACTTTGCACTCTTCCTTTATTCCCTTTAAATAACTTGAAAACCAAGCAAAGGATTTCTCAATTTTTTTGCTACAGTTTAGCAAAAATTGGGAGCTATTTGGGAAGAACTGGAAGGTCCCAGTGCAAGGTGAGCTGTTGGGATAGCTGCTCACTCTCTACCTTCTACCATCCCTGATACCTCTCCTTAGCATCTCTCAGAGCAGGTGGGAGGGAGGACAGGAATTTGTTTAACAGCAGATGTGGTAAACGTTAGTGATCAGAGGGTTAACTCAGCACAGAAGAATTTAACAGCATCCAGACATCTTCAGGTGCAACCCTTCTCCTGTCTCCACCACCCACAAGGCACCAGCTCAGATTAATGATCTAAACTACACAGTCATGAGTAACAGCCAATAAAGCACTCAGCAGAGCCAGTGAACCCAGGAATGTGGCTGAATGGTTGGGACTTCATGTGGTTTCCTGTCTCAGAGAGGAACAGAAGGTCCCAGATAATTCACATCATGCTGCCTCCACTAAGCAACAGACTCCTGTGGACCCTCAGCCATCAATTCCCATCATAATCATATTAATTGTGCATTTTTCAGGCTGGGGTGGGCACCACCCTTGGGGCAGCAGCAGAAGTGGCACATTGATGGATGGCACAGAGCAGACTCAGTGGTAATGGACCTTGGTCCCCCCCTCTGTGCCCTCAGAGCACATCCCCTCACGGTGCTTTGTCCCCCTCTGTGCAGTAGCATCACTCACTGGCAACCACTTCAAATATACTGGCAAAGGAATAAATCAGTAGATCAAAAACTCCATCATAAATTCATCCATTTCAAGGAGAAATTTCTACATGAAAAGGGGTGTCAGGCATTGGAATGTGCTGCCCAGGGAGGTGGTGGAGTCACCATCCCTGGAGGTGTTCAAGGAATCACTGGATGGGGCACTGGTCTAGTTGACAAGGTGGTGATGGGTCAAAGGTTGGACTCAATGATCTTGGAGGTCTTTTCCAACCTAAAGGATTCTGGGATAATGCTATGCAAACCCCCAACCTCAGGATGAGGGAATGGAATGCTTGTGGCTCAGGATTTAGGCAGCAATGGTTCAGAACCCCAAACTACTTCTCCTCCCCAGCAGCTCAGCTCAGTTTCCAACACTTACAGCCAAGAACAAGTAGGTACAACTCTCTTCCCTGAGCACTGATGACAATCTCTGGTCAGAGGCAGATAAAGTTGAGCTCCTGCTGGTGCTCAATCCACCCATACCAATTCTGGCACCTTGGGGCTCACCACGCAACACCTCAGCTCCATGTGCTCCAGAATATATTCCTTATGGAAGGAAGTCTCAGCCACCAGAGGATGGAAGCAGATGCTTACCTGTCGCTCTGACATGACGTACAGGTACTTGTGGTCGATGGAGAAGGCCATGTCTCGCAGGACTGGGCTCCCATCCTTGAAAACTGTCACCACTTCATACTGAATTCCACCATGGGGAGGACCATCTGCTCGGATCTGGAAGGAGCACAAATGGATTAGAGGTGATTTCATAGCAGCCGAGGATGGAAGCAGATGCTTACCTGTCGCTCTGACATGACGTACAGGTACTTGTGGTCGATGGAGAAGGCCATGTCTCGCAGGACTGGGCTCCCATCCTTGAAAACTGTCACCACTTCATACTGAATTCCACCATGGGGAGGACCATCTGCTCGGATCTGGAAGGAGCACAAATGGATTAGAGGTGATTTCATAGCAGCCAAATTCTGGTTTTGGGGGATGTTTGGGAAAGAGAAGGAGGAGGACGAGGTAGGAGAAGGAATATCCAAAATCTCAGCTCACAACCTGGAGAGAGATAGAGAGCAGAGAGCCAGCAAGCAGTGTGTGGGGGCAGGAGTTAAGCAAAGATTCCTTCTCCACTGAAGTTGATGTGATTTTATCAATCCATAAGAAATAATGAGAAAGTTTTGTGGTTCCAAGGTGAGCACAGAGACTATCAGTGTGCTCTGACTGACCACTGCCATCCAACAAAGATTATAGTAAACCTTTTAGATGAGAATCTAAAACAATCCTGGAAGAAAACCACAAGACAACAACAAAGCCCAGCTACAGTAGGGATGGTTTTTAATTCTCTAGACACCTAAAGAATGACACTCAGACAACCTCCACCACCTCCTGCTGCCACAGAATCCTCCTTCAGTACCATCTCTGCCTAAAAACGTGGAGATGCTGCTGCCACTTTTATCCTTGCAGGATTCAGTGAGGCAAACCCAGTCCAGCCTGTTCTGCTGAGCGAGCAGAGAACTAACCCAATACCACATGGTTTCAGTTTGATGGGCTCCCAGCATCCATCCACCTTCCAAAACACAACTCCCTTCTCCTGCAGGAAAACCTGCCCAAGCTGTGACAAACCCCATCCCTCTGCCAGCAGCGGCTGCTGTGGAGGATATACCACGTCTTCCCAAAGTTAATAATTTACGGCCTTGGGGGCCGCGCGAGGGGAAAGGAAGGAGGATAAACAAACTATTGACATTGTCTTTCCCACCAGGATTTACATATTTGGAGAGCCATTTGATTGCAACGTGGTGTGTGCAGAGCTGAGAGCACTGGCAGTCGTCAGCTGAGAGTGTTGGGTGAGCCAAGGGCTCGGCAGAGCCGCTGCTGTCCCCGCGGCTCACAGCGATGCCAGGGCAGGGGGGCCAGGAACATGCTCAGTGTGTGCCTGCTGCCCACTGAGGAGAGGGAATTTGGGGGGCTGATAGCCCTGGAAAAACCTCTTATCACAAAGATGCCATCTGCTCCAGCCTCGTGCCAGGCTGTCTTGCCGTTTTGCTGCTCGATTCCACGAGTGCCTGTCGGTGGTAAGGAGGGAAAGGCATGGAGAACCTGAAGTCTAAACCTTCAAGAAGAGGCAGGATGGAGCAGCAAAGAGGCATGTCTATTTTTTTTTTTTTTTTTTGCTGGTTCATGTCCCCAGGAGGTAAGCAAGCAGGTTGTTAAGCATCTTAAGATTTATCTGAGAAATGTGCCACCCCAGCTGGAAATACAAGGATATCTTCACACTCGGAGAGGAGAGACACTCCCCGGCATCCTCCTCCAAATAAATCCTCTTCTTGGAAAGAACCCTGGTGCCTCCTGCCATGTAGAGACATGTTGGGTACACAAACACATTTATTTTCTGGATTTCTCTCGTTTTCTCCTCACCTTCTGAGTTTTTAGTGCTACAAAAGAACATCAGGTGGGAATGTGAGTGCTCTGGTTGAACAGCCACAGCTAGGAGCCTCTGGCAGGATTAAGCAGACAGCCCAAGCCTGCCTCAAAAGCCCTGACTTTTCAGAAAGAAAAATCCCCAAAGAGGCAGAAGGTCAAATCCTGCTTTAATTCCACCTGTGAGAATTAGGATCTTCACTGCCTTCAGGAAATGCTGAGCACTAGAGGCAGGTTCACCCCAGTATGAGACCAGTGCCTTGCTGGGGGTTGCAACTTGAGTTTTCAGCTTTCAGAGCCACCAGCCTGCAGCATGGACATAGGGAAAAAGCTGCCAAATCACCTGAGGAATAAACAGCAGGAAGACTGTGCTGTCAGGGAGACACAGCCACTTCCATGTGAACACCTGATTAATGGCCAAAAGGGAATGGAAACGCTGGACATGAAGGATCAGCAGCCTTTGTGAAAAACAACTGTTTTTCAGAGTTCCCTCAGGGCACAGGCAGCTCGTTAAATTGAGCTTCTTTCTAGTAATGAGGTCAGACAGGGCTAATAAAGAGAGATACCACTGGACAAGCCTTGTGCAGGCCAATTCCAACTGGGAATTGCAGCTCTGGGTTGGAGACAGCACTACGTGCCTGGTGGCTCTTCCAGGCTGGATGAGTGCTTGGAGCTGTGCCTGGCATGGGTGTCTTGGGGCACAGAGCCCTGCACAGGGTGCTGGGTGCTGTCTGCATCCTCCTGCCCATCCATAGGCAGGGGAGCAGCCTGGGATCTCTCCTGGAGCACAGGATGAGGGGAGAGCAGAGCCCAGTGCCCTCCTGCCCCTCACCCTGTGGTGGGTGTTGCCTCTGTGGGTACCCCAGAGCACAGTGCTGAGCTGCACCCACTGACACCAGGATGCTCCACTGCATCTCTTCCTCAGGGTTTCCATGACAACAAATGATGATGTCAGAGAAGAGCGATGATTCCTGTGAGTGCAGACGAAGAAAGGAATCATCTCCACAGCAGGAAGCTTCTTGTTGACGTTTGGAGAGAGAAATAATTCCTCTGCCTAGCACATGGGTGCCCTCCCAGTGCTGCCACTGGAACTGGGATGTGGTACCAACTATGCACGTCTGGGCTCATCCCAAGCTCAGGCTCCTGGCACAGAGATGCAGGAGAAGGGAGAAGTGGGATGGGAATGAGCTGTAGTTTTCCTGTTTCTTTACATCCCCTGAACTCTGCCACTCTGGATTCCCTCAGGACATGATGATGGGCATGGGAAGGCTTTAGGAGGGACACAGAGGGAAGTGGTGCAGTTTGGAACGGGTGGGAGCACAGTGAAACAGGGAGCAGGTGGGGATGGGCAGAAGCACATCAGTGAGATGGAAACCAGGATCAGAGAGATGTTCAGAGAGAGAGAGACAGCAGAGACCAGGAGCACAGATCACAGGCTCCCACGCTTGGACATGAATTGGAGAAGCCATTTGGGCCAGATACAGCACTTCTCTCTATCCCTCCTGATGGATGTTTACAAATCTGGCCTGAAAAGTGCCTAACAACATAATCTGCAAATCCAAACATCATCCCTGGCTCGGAGGACACCGGGCCAAGGCAAGGCCCCACGTGATGGAGCAGAATGCTGCTCAATTCAGGGAGCTGCAGCCCTTCAAAGGCTCTGCACAGATTGATCTCTCTAATACCCCCACAATGCAGGCTGCAGGCATAAGCTCAGCATTATCATCAGAGATTAGCAAAATACCATATTGTGTCACGTAGATGTTGCAGTGTAGCTCCCATGTAGGAGCTATTCAAGGATCTAATATGACATGAAGCTCCAACAACACCTATTGTACTGCAGTTTCCCTTAGGTATTTTGCCCAGCCTATGCCAGAGGTAGGTTATATCTGGATTCCCATCCAGTTTCTCCCAGCAGGCTCCCATTAGAAGACATTGAATCTCTTTGTAGGAACTTTCCATGATTAAATTACCTGTCTGTTTTCATTACAAGTGTTTCCACGAGGCTGACTCATGATGAAATGCCTGATGCCAGAAAAACAGCTGAATAAGTCCATGCATGAAGGAACTGATTCCCTACCCTGGATCCTAGATCAAGGCCATCCATTAACTCCTCAAAAACTGCAGCTTCTCCCCACACACACCAGTGCCTGGTGGGCCCCAAAGCCCCTTGCTGCTACTTTCCATGTGAAAAGCCCCACAGAAGTATCTGATGAGCTCCAGAGATGATTCTCAGGGTCAGGAGCAAAATGCACTGGCTGAACATGTTTATTTTTGCTTGTAGTAGCAAGACAGAGAAAAGCCCAGACAACCCTGGAGCCTTAAAACTGCTCCTTTCATGCTCAGATTTTAGTCCCTTAGGGTGAATAAATGCTATCCAATAACATGGCATTTGTGTCAAATGGATGTTTGGAGGAGAACTCTGCCAGCTCTGGGAACACACACTGGAACATTACTGCCTGAAAGAAAAACCAAAAGCAAGGAACAGCCTTCACTGCCAAGGTGCATCTTTGCAGAATTGCCACTTCTTTTTGCCATTTACACCTATACTCAGCTCTTGGGCATTTCCCATGAAAGCTTCCCATAAAGCTCTAGAATGGATTTCTTGCTTCAGTACTGGAAATTTAGCAGGAAGACTGTTCCTGGCAGCAGGTTTCTGAATCAGGCTGGAGCACAGCAGAGCTTAAACAGCCTTTCCCTTCTCTCTGTCTCTGGTTCTGTGAAGTCTTTCCTACCTAGACCTGGTACTAAAGGAAGTTTCCATGAGCAAGAGACTCAGCAATGCCAGAGCTCCCCAAAGGCAGGACAAGACAACTAAATACCAGCCCAGATTTCCTGTGTGCCTCAGCCAAATAGTCCTTGCAAATAAACATTTACTTGTGTTAATCCAGTTGAACTTTACCTGGGCTGTTCTACATTCACACCAGACTAAAAAGGAGGTGAGATGCACATCTCAGTATCATTTCACATGGAACAGGTTGCCCAGAGAAGTTGTGGCTGTTCCAACCCTGGGAGTGTTCCAGGCCAGGTTGGACAGGGTTTGGAGCATCCTGGACTGGTGGAAGGTGTCCCTGCCCATGGCAGAGGGTGGAATGAGATGAGATTTAAGGTCCTTCCAACCCTGCCTGAGCCACTGACAGGATCCTTCTCCACGTCTCCATCCATGGGAGGAGAAGCTCAGCCTTGAACTGCCTTTCCCTGCACACACCTTCTGCAGGCAGGAGCATGACTTAGCTCACTGCTCTCCATGTAGGAAATCTCCCCCTTGAAATTAAAGTGAAAAAGTAATCCTATTAAGTATCTTCCCTTTAAATCATAGATATGTCCATGAGGAAGTTAATGACAAACCTTACATGCACATTCAATTCAAATCAGCACATCCAATTAACTTCATTACCTGCAGGCTCCTTCATATCCCAGTCTTTTTCTCTCCTGTCACATTTTCTCTATGCATCCAAATCAGGATAGAATATGTCTGTCAGAGTGGGCAGCACCTTAATCTTTACCCCAGAGACAGCCCAGGGAAGCCTCAATGGATGGTTCACTCCAGAAAGTCACGACACTGTCAGGCTCAGTGGCTTGGAGCAAAACAGCTCCTCAAGACAGAATGATCTGGTCTCTGAGGGAGGAGAAAATCCATCCTTTCCCGAATTACCCTGCCTGACTAAACATTAAATACACTCACTAATCACTGCTGGGGTTGCCCTTACAAAAACCCTGGGGAGAAAAATCACTTTGGTGAGGAGCTTGTCACACAGAGTCCTGCCCAGGCACAGGCACTGGAGTTAGGTTGCCAGGACCATTCCTAAGTTGCCACAGATATAAATCTTTCCTTTTTCAAGTGCCCAAGAGAGGCCTAGAGCAGGGCAGCTGCAGGCATCAGAGTGATGGGCAGCAGATCCAGCTGGGAAGGGAATAAATCAGTGACAAACAGCCAATGGTATCATATCAGCCTCTCACTGCTGCTGCCCCAGGACACTGTGTGAAGGCTCAGTCTCAAGAGGAAGTCACTGGCACTTTGCTATGAGCACCCAAACACTCCCCCCAGCTCTCCCCTTCCCTCCAGTGAGGGTTGCACAGGTGACACTGCTCTGCAAGTCCTGGTGTCACAGGACTTGGCACAGTTCTCTTCCTTTTGAGCTTCAAAGCAAACCCATCCTCACATCCCAACCTCTCCCTCCTGCTGCTGGGGACAATGAAGACAATGCATCAAGGCAGTTCAAATCCACAACTGCCTTCTCTGCTTGTGTTTTCTGAGTCCTAATCCCCTTTCTTGGAGAGTTTTTCCCCTCTCTGAACTTCAGGGAAGCTCCAGGTGCAAGGAGACAGATCTCTCTGCCCCAGTCTTGCACAGATCCTGCCTTTCCCAATAAATTGCTGGCACCCTTGGCTCAGACCATCCCTCATTTCCAGGATCTGCCAACCCTCCTGCTTGTGCAGCTGTATACCTGAGCTTATTCCTTCCAAAAAAGGAATAGAGGGAAGCAGGTGCTGGGAGACAGGTCTGGGCAGTGGGAGGCAATGTGGCTCAGCACCTGTAGAGCCCCACACGGTGCTGGGGGAGGCAGGATGGATTCCAGCCTGAGTTTATTCTGAACAGACTTCCTGACCCAAATTATTTATAGATCTGAGGTTTCTGTGAATTCAATACTCATGTCAAAACCGTCTCTGGATATGTCTTTCACACCCACATGTGTTTCCCATCTCTTCTGTTTGGGAAATGTTAGCTAAGTGTTCAAAGCCACAACCTGGGAAATCTGCAGCTCCCCAGAGGAACTGCTGGGCTAATTGGGGAAGAGCACAGAGAAACCCCTGGGGCTCAGAGCAGCTCTGCAGGGAGCAGGGCTGGAGTGTGCAGCACCAGCACCCACAGATGCTGCTGAGCACTAAAATGTTGACGAAGCAAACAAACAACAAACCCAAATTAACTCTCACTTCCTACATCTCCAGAAATAAGGGTGGAGGACTGTTCCTCCTCTGAGCAAGGCTTCCTGCCTAGCCCTGTGCAACAAGTGGCTGCAGCCTGCCCAGGTCCAGCAGGTGTGACTAACACAAAGAACACTCTCAATCTTACCATTTCAAAGAGTTTGAGCCCATCAACAGGGAAGGCCAAAGAGGTTTTCAAACACAAAACAAATTACAACCCACTCTTCCTTCTGTGCTAAAGCTCAAGCCACAGTCAACAGGCTCATGCATCAAAGAAGTTTTGGATGCCCCATCCCTGGAAGTGTTCAAGGCCAGGTTGGATGGGGCTAAGAGCAACCTGGTCTAGTGGAAGGTTTCCCTGCCCATGGAAAATGGATGATCTTCATGGTCCCTTCCAACCCCAAACATTTGCTGATTCTATGATCTCAGCTGCTTCAGCAGCCTCACCTGTCCCTTGGCTAACAGCAACCAGTTGTGATACCAAGGTTCAAGGTGCTGCTTTGGAGTGCAGCAAGAAGGTTGGGCACTTGGATCTGCCACAGGGAGAAGAGTTTCCATCAGCACAGTCCTTCCCATTCCCAGATGAAAAAAGGAGCTTGGGGGGAGAATCCCTTGCTGCCTCTTCTGGAGGTGAAAGAAGTCAATTGCTGGGTTGAAGCTGCAGCTCAGACACCTGAACAGGTACAAACCCTTAAAACAAGGTTACCACTGAACCTGTTCCAAGTCTTTATTTCCTTCTTCCATCCTTCTGCTCCCCTCTACCCTTCTGGAGAACTGATCCTCCAGGATAAAGCAGGGAGGATGGTACAGAGGCACCATGCAGAGACTAATCAGCAGCCCCCATGTCTTTAATTTATTACTGCATGAGAGGCTCGTTTAGAACAAAGCTGCCAGTTCGGAAGATCATTCCTTTAAAAGACTTTTTATTTGAAAAGCTGTCAGCTCACACCTTGTCACAGCCCTACTTGCAGCAGCAAAACTTTAATAACATGCCACCTCATGCAAATAAGCTGCTAATTAATTAAGTAGTATTCTTCCGGGGATGGATTCATTAGAATCAAATTTGGGTAGGCTGGCTGGTGAGGTCGTATGGCTTTGGATGGTGCTTTAAATCAGCAGCACTGATTTTTCCTGGAGGCCCAGCACTCCTTCCCATCAGGAGGGAAGCTCTTTGCCATCACTGTGCCCTCAGGAAGGTTCTGCACACCCTGGTGCAAAGCCATGCTGGAACCCAATCACTTGCATGGCACAGACCAGCCCTGGTTTGGCTAAAAAAACAGCAGGAAGATGAAGAAAAATCAATGAATGAGATGCCCAAAAGATTGTCTTCTATAGTATTGAGGAAACCCAGTGCAGGGGAGGGCTCAATTCCAAAGCAGGAGGTAGAGACTAATAACTCAGAGAGCTCCAGGGATCAGGCTGCCAGGCAGGGGATGCTGTGAAGGAGCAGGACTCATTTTTTTATTATTTTTTTTTTTGGAGCACCTGTTGCAAAGAGACAATTGCTGGGGGTTCAGGGCTATCAGCCTTGCACCTTCCATCAGCATCAAAGTACAACCCATTACAGGTGGAAACACTCAGAGCATCCTGGGGATTTACTCCCCAGGAGGAGGAGGAGAGCTCAGGGCATGTCTGTAGTGTGATACAAACCCTGCTCACTTCTCATCTGTCCCCTAAGGAAGAGCCACGATGCAATGACTTCCTTTTCCTTTTGTTCAGCAGTAAGGACCCTTCTCCCTTCACATCCCTGTATTATTTTGAAAGAGATGGCTCAGTGCTTCCCTGGGAAATGGGAATCATTAAGCGACAGCACTTTGCTGCTTGCAGGCTTTACATTTTGGCACTGAGCGAGGAAATCATCAAAGGGAGAAGTGTTGGTCTCCCAAAGAAAGGAATGAGGTAGGTGTTGCTGTATCACACAGCTCTGCGTGCTGACCCTCTGCAAGCTGCTCCTCCAGCCTCTGCCATTCTTCCCTTGGCTTACCTCTGCTTCTCCTGCTTTGTGCAGCTTTAATCCAGCTCCTTCCCTTACAGCTGGGAAGTAAATGAAAGCACAGGCAGGGGAAGGGGAGGACAGCTCCAGGAACAGGCAGAGGGGTGTTTTTTATTCCTAAAGCATCCTCTTCTACATGGCACTAGCAATCTTTGGCAGGATGCACAGCTGGGTTAGCTAGATGCCCTGGGTGTGTAGAGGACAGGCTGATCCCAGGCTGCCCTTCAACCCTCTGGGGGCTACAAATCCTGGGTCATAAATGGCCTTTTTCTACTTTTTGCCCTTTTTTCTCTCCTTTGCCCTGACCTAAAACTGTGCTCAGTGTCAGCAAGCACCCAAAGGGACTCATGAGTCAGAACTGAAGGGGCACAGATCACTGTGTGCTGCCTGTGGGACACAATTAGGGATGGAGGGAGATGCAAGGAGAGTTTTAGGGAGTGAGCAAGAGCCACAGTGAAGGCAAACAGGAGTGAGTGCTAAGCCTCAGTCTTCTGTGATCGACAGAAAACATGAGAGGGAGCTCAGAGCTGGTATTATTTAGGGCGAGGGAGGTACCAGATATCTGTTTTGTCACATACCATTTGCAGCTCTGCCCCAAAGTCCCCAAAATAGCACTTGTATCTGTGTTATCTATCCACACCTCACCTGTGCCCTTCCAGCTGAATAATCCTCCACAGCTCAGTGTCAAGCTCTTCTCCCCACGAACATCCTCCTCCAGCAGCACATTTCACAGCTGAAGGGATTGGTCTTGCTTAGTTTGGTTTGTTGACCTTGAGTGGCCATGTAAAATGGAATAAAAAGCCACTTAGACAAGACTGGCTAATGTGAAGTTTGCTCTAAACGAGCTGCAGTGAGTTGTGATTCTCCCCGAGGAGCATAAAACTAAACGACTGTCAAAAATTGTCACACAAAACTCCTGTTCCTCCCGAGTCACAGCTTCCAGCTGATCAGGTGGGAACCACAAAGTTCCTGAGGAAATATTATTCTCTTTCCTTTTCACAAACATCATGTAAGTAATACGTTTCAAATGACTTAGATTTCCTGCCTGACACCTCCCAGGAGTGCTGGAACATGAGCCAAACTCTGAGCCGCCCAAGGCCAAAAAAGCCCAGAAGGAAATAAAAGAACCTACATTTTATTTATCTTTGGGGTTTAAAAACTTGTGGCTAAACCTTGCCTGGTAGTTTTGCAATGCTTTAGGTCAGACAGGAATGATCAGGTGAAGGAGAAGGCCGTGCATATTTTTGGCTTCACTTGTGCATGCAGAACCAGTGAGGTGTTAACTGATCACATCTAACCTTGCTCGGGCAGTGGATGTGAGAAAATTACAGAGCACACAGCTTAGCTTAAATCCCAGGAAATGAGGCTTCTCCCACATCTCCTGCTGCTTGAGCTGGCTGCAGGGAGCATCCCACGCCCCAGGTCACAGCTGCTGCCCTGTAGGCAGGCAGAGCTGCAGGTAGGGAATGGGGATTAGCTAGTTAAGGAATGGGCCAGAGCCACACAAAGGAGTCAAAGCTCTCTCCAGCCGGTGCCTGACCACACTGCTTGTACAGAGGCTGAATTTTCCTAAAGCAACAGCCTTGCAGGGAGGTCGTGTAAGGACGGGCAGAGCCTCAGCCAAACTGGCACTGCCCCACGGCTCCCGGAGGGAAGCTGTGCCAGCAGCTCTGGCTCTCCCCTTCCCCCTGTGCCACGGCAGCTTGGCTCAGTGGTGGCTAACCACCCACCAGGGGCACACACTCTGTCACAGAGTCATGGAATATCCCCAGCTGGAAGGGTCCTACAAGGATCATCGGGTCCAACTCCTGCAGTTGGGTCTTGTTCATCCCAGGCACGTGGGAGCTGGACCAAGTGTGGTCTCATCCCAGGAGGCAACATGCAGAACTGAAATGCACAGCAAACAGCAGGGCTGGTGCCTTGCTCAAGGACATTGGCTCATACAGGACCCTGTACTGGAAGCATTAAAGCCTCCTGACAGGATTCAGACAAGTATAAATCCACAGGAGGTGAATCTCTCCTTACCCTCTCCTATCTGCTCATTCACACTCTGCTCTCCTGGTCAACAGCAGGCGAAGGCTTGAGTTAGCTCATCTTCCCAGTGTGTAAGAAAGGCTCCCCCTGCCCTATGAGCTGCTTCCCAAATGCTATTCTGGGGCAGATCAAGGATAAAAATAAAAACAAAAAGCAAAATCTCTTCCATCTCTGCGCTGTAACTCCCTAAGCCTTCAGCACATGCCCTTTCCAGCATCTCCGAATTAATCAGCAGATAAGCAGATGAAGTGGCTCTGAATAATCTGTGCATGCAACACATGTAACACTGCCTTGAACACAGCAGGGAGATCACTGGGCTCAGCACACACGTCTGTCCCTGTCTGTCTGTCCTTGTCACTGAAGCATTTGTGCAGCTACTGAGGGCACAGCACAGAGCTGGGACAGCACACACTGCCCTGCTGTGCATCAGGCTAGGGAGGAAGGAAAGGAAGCTGATGGATGGATCAGCTTTCCTGATCCTCAAATATCCAAATTCCAAGTTCAAGTTCATCTGGGGTGGGAGAGGAACCTGCAGGAGCTTGGTGTTCTGTCTGTAACTGAAGCAATCTGTACTCAGGGACTTCATTTAACACTTGGAACACTGAGCAGCTCCAAGTGCTGCTGTAACTCAGCCCCAGCCCTGTCCTGGTAGCATCACCCAGGGACCATGGACACGGAGTTCTGGGCTTCCCTCTTCACCTCATTCACAGGGAAAACACATCACCAAAGAGGCAAGTGGACATGGCCAAGGCCACACTGCTTGATGCAGATGGTGTCCTTGATGGTGTATCACAAGGTCACTTAACTGATGCCACTGCTCTTCCTTGGAGGCCACAGATGTCATTGGCATGTGAACACGAGAACAGTAACAATGCAGAGTGACCCAGGCAAAGCAGATCAGCAGCACTGGACACCCCCAAACTGGGAGGAGGGAGGAGAAGAGGAGCCATGGCTCAAAGGTTGGAACTGAAGATGGTTTTGGAGCGTACGAGCAGCACATGTGAGAGACTGAACCTCCTGGTCCAGCGGGACCCAAGCAGCCTGTGCCTGGTTTCATGCTGAAAGGTTTTACTTGTAGTTTCCTCTGCACAAGGAGGTGGAGCAGATAGATCTGCCCTAGAGCTGTCAACCAGCACATGAGAAGGATGGGAGGCAGCTCTTCCCCCAGGCCCCTGCTTTTGTTCACACACCAGCCAGCACAGCTAATCCCTTATCGTGCCCATGGCCCAAAACCAACATCAGGAGATAGGTTCGGGCTGGGGTCCATGGATGGGGGAGACAAAGCTACATCACATTACTGCTTTCACTTCCATAATTGACCTGTAGATAAACACATGGCTTCTGCCTTAATCCCCTGCAGCCTCATGAACATCAGCCGCGCTAAATTTTTCATGTAATTAAGAGAAAAACCCTAATCCAGTGTAATTAGCTCCCTGATTGCCAACGTCAGGCAGAAAAGCAGTGTTTGAACAGCAATTCAGGTCTAGCTGGTTAGGCAAATACTGTGTGTGCGTGGTTCAGTCATTTAACACTGAGAAAAACTCCCCCTCTGCTGTCCTCCCTAAACACCACTAAGTGGTTTCCTGATTGCAAAAGGCCTGATACCCCTGAAACTGCTGTGCCACCAAGCTCCAGCTATGTCCCTGAAGGCCTGGGCATGAAACAAGCCAACCAGTTCACCAAGAACCACATCATGTTGGTGTTGGGGTGGTACCCCCACACCTCATCTACATCCCTCAGTCATCACAGCAAAATGTTAAGACAACAGCACCCCTGACTGCCTAAAGTCAGCATTTGAGAGTCACAGTTAAGACCTTGCTGGAGAAATAATTTCCTTGTGAGTGATGCTCAGCCCCCACACCACAACCTGCCAGAGCTGGAGGTGACAGCAACACTTACAAGGAGTTTTATGGAGCAGATCAAAATTCAGCCCAGCTACTGAGCCTCTGTGGTATCTTTCTTTTCCCATTCATATACATGAAGGCAAAATTTTGAGAGTGAAATGTTAGAAATTTGGGAAGTGGAAGCAGATGGGATAGAGAACTTGGATGTACGTGCCAACAGGGAGGCAAGAAACCAAGAAAGCAGAGCTAGAAGATACCTTCACTTAACCATTTCACCCATCCCCCAAGCAAAAAGGATCTGAGCTACTGAAATCACTGTCAGATATTTCTGTTGTCTTCCTAAAACTCACCTGTGATCGAAATTACAGACACCTCCAGCTCTCAGCTAGTCCCATCATTCATCTTCAGACTTAAGATGAAGTCTCCCCAAAATACACCACTGAAAGCAATATTATTGTTGGGGTATTATTGGGGTCTCTCTAAAGAGGATTTGAATCCTAATCCAGGGCTGTGTTGCAAAGTGGGTTTGGCTGGTTTTGGTGAAAGGTGTTAGTCTGTGCTTTGCTAGTTTTGGGTAACACTGCTGTAGAGGCCATGTCTCTGTGCCTGGGAGCCTGCAAAGCAACCAGCCCTCCTGCTGCAAGGGGAAGCTGAAAACCCATTTCACAGCTTCAGCCTCGCAGACTGAATTCTTACAGAACACTTGTTTACATGCTGTGGCAGGCGAGAGCCAACCCTATATGTTTTTTGCAGCTTTAACTCTTAATTCTGACAGGGGCCACAGGCTGCTGAAAGGCAGGGGCTGTGCCTGGCTCTCCCATGTTTGGGCTCCAGGCTCTGGTCCCCCCAGCACTGCTTCTCTCTCCCTTCCTCATCACCCACATGCTCTGTAAACAAACCAGCAGCAAGCAGAGCAAGCTGCTCCTTTGTATCAAAGCCAGGGAGATTTATTTTCCAACCATGAAAAAAAAAAAAAAAAAAAAGAGTGAAAATTTATCAATTCCAAGCTCCTTTTAAAGAGAAGCCCCTAAGGAGAGTGAGCCCAGATGCTTGTTTGCAAGGCTAAGCCAATTCCTCTTCCTCCCTCCCTTTGGACACACACACTATTTTCCATGGACAGCACTGTGGCTGAACTATTGACTGTGAGCAGAGCCTCCTGGGTGGATGGCAGCACATCAATATGGATTGGAGCAGCAGCAATGATAGGGCACAGTTTGGTGCTTTGACATCCTTCCCTTCACACAGAAACAGTGTGCCAAGCCAAAACCCAACCTTCTCCTTAAATGCCTCCCAAAGGACCTGCAGCCAGCCAAGCCCATCTCACAGGCACCTGGTGACCAAAGGCAATGCTAGAAATTCCACATCTCCCTCCTCTTTGCTCCATCAGGAGGTGAGAACCTGCAGGCACATCCCAAATCACATTTACAACCACTCAAATGGGTGATGTCCTCACCCCTTCCAACACAGGGATGGAGACACCTTGGCATTCCAGACAGGATACATCACATTTGCATGCTGTGGCTGTCACTGGATGTAATTTTTCAGTCTCATAGTAATTATTCCAACTTTTAGGCAGCTTTGGGGAAATTCTTCCTGCCCAAACTCCCAGTGTCAAATCCCAGTGACACACGAGTCTGTGTCGACTACTCCATGGTCTCTTTGCCTCAAATCCAACACAAATTCCTCTCTCCCATCACCAGTGCCTACTCCAAACTAGGCATCTTCATAGTCTGTGGGGAGGTGCTAGCTGCTGAGAGGAGCTAGAGGCAGTTTGGTAGGGGCTGGCTGCTTTTTTTGCTACTTTCCCCATTTCCCATCAGCAACATACAACTGGGAATGCAGTCCCAGACTGGTCTGACACGAAGCTGGGACTGAGGCACCAACTGGGTACGTGCAACAGCAGCCCAGCAACTCCTGCTACCAGCTCACAGGTGATAAAGCTACATCAAGGCCACATCCCAGTGAGCTGCATGTTTTCTCAGCTTCTGTTTTGCCAGAGGATGGTGGAAGTGTCTCCAGACAGACCCAGGAGTCTCAGGGGGCTTTGCATTCGTGTTAATGAGCAGTGGCAGGAGATTTGCAGCTAGTCAGTAAGAAGTGTCAGAGGATGGTGAAGGGGGCAAAAGGAGGTGTTGGAAGGAAAGGGAGCTGCTCAAGTTCACCTACAGACAGCTTTTAAGTGACCTGAAGGACAACCCTGGGCCCTGAGGCTACCAATGTCCACCCCTCCTGCTCCCAGAAGCTGAAGTTTCTAACAAGGGGAAGTTATTTGAATTGCTCTCACTAAAAAGAGACCAGGCATCAAATGTTCTTAAAGCCTTTCAAGTCAGAGCTATAAACTGAGCTAAAACCCCCAAGAGACAGAACTGATATGGGAAGTTACCTTCCAGGACAGATTTTCTCAGTGAGTGAGTGCTGGCAACTGCAGCAGCCTCTTTGCACGATGCTCCTGCTCATTGTCAGAGGAACTGAGCTCCTTCTTGCCTTTCTCTCACCAGAACTAACACAGCCCTCCCTCCACATCCACAATCTGCATAATGTAACCTGCTCATGATTTCAGGCCTCCTATTTTGTCACTGTCATGGTTTATTAGTTGTATCATGGTTTGCACTCAGCTGCAAAGAAATCTTGCAGTGACCTCAAACCACGAGACTCACATTTTTCTGGTGTTGGAGACCTGTGGCTTGGCAGTTCCAACACACCAGGTATCTCCCTTCCTTCCAGAGCAGGAAGCCTGGCTGGGAGCTGAGTCCTGTTCCCTGTGTTTGGACTCCTGTGGTTTGTGACTTAACCAAACGGCTGAGCCAGCGCCAAAGCTCCTGCTCCCGAGAGGCTTCGTGCCTTGAAAATGTACTCTAAAGCAGCTTCAAACCCTCCACTTTTCATTATTAGTATGACTCCTTTCATCAGAGTCCACTTATCTTTTTGCTTTCTATTTCTGTCTCTACCCTTTCATTGTTTCCCCAAGTGCTTCCATGGGAATGCTACCGAAACCCAGGCCAGGCAGCAGCCACTCACTCCTTCCACCAGCAGGAGTTTATTTCCATCAAAGCTTCCTCCTGGAATCAAGGCTCTTTTTTTTTTTTTCCCCCCTTCATTTTAATTCCATCTGTATTTAATCCCAGACAAACACAAACAACAATCTCAGCTCCCTAAGGCCATCACTTTCTAAATCAGTTACAGCCAACTCCAATTAGCAGGCAAGCAACATGAGCAGCTCCGTACGCTCCTGGATCTTTGGGAATGAGCCAGCCCAGAAGGTCCTTTTCCCCAGACTGTCCCTTTTTTTCCTTCTGAAGAGCTTGCACCATCATTAGAGTCACAGACTCTGCAAGATAAAACACACTCCCCTTTGCTTTTGCCACCACAGAGGAGCCAGGAATGATGTTCTGTGGCCTCATTAATGCTGTTTGTGGTTCTGTGCTCCCACACCTGGAGGCTACCTGCATGCTTTGATTTGTAAGAGGATCCCAAAGCCTTGACAAGTGCTAAAGAGATACTTTATCAGTCACTTTAGCTTCCCTCTTACCCTGCACTTGAAACACCTTCTTGCTAGCCTCTCTAAACCAGGCTGCTGTGCTAAGCTAGGGCTGTGCAGGCACAAGCCTCTCCCTTCTCAGGCCATGAGAACACCTCTCAGAGTTACCCTGGAGGAGCCTCTTTCCTTCTCCAGGAGAGAATCACTTTGGCATACCCTGCAGAAGTCTCTCCTTTCTCAAGCCATGACAGCATCTCTTGGAATTACCCTGGAGAAGAACCCACCAACCCTCAGTGGAGCTCACCACTCTAACAGAGCAGCTCATGGAGTTACTGGGTTTAAGCTGCCTGTGAGTTCACTATTTTCAGACTCCTTTTCACTTGTTTTGGTGAGAAATGGCTCAACTGGTGAGATTCTCCTACACTTTACCAGGCAAGAATATGCTCTTTAGAGCTCAGACCTGGTGGTGTCCCCTGTTCCACTGAAGCTCTGCTGAGCTGCTCTACCCTCCTGGGTGCCCAGTGGGTGCTGGGGGCAGTGGTGGAGCTCAGTCCTCAGTCCCTTGGCTGAAGGGACCTGCCCCAAGCCCTCCAGCAGGGAGGGCACACTGAGCCCTGTCCCTCCACACACAGCTCTCCCTCCATTAGTGAGCTATTTCAGGCAATGATTCCAAATGGAAATCTGTACTTTATTAATTATGTGTCTGCTGTGCTGCTGAACTCTTTAATGTGTTTCCCAGCTGTATCAATCTACAGCCATGAAGGAAACCATTAAACCTAAATGCCTTGAGCGTGTCACATCACTGCTGGGACACGTCTGTCACTGGAGTTAGCCCTGAGGTGTGAGTTCATGGCCAAAGCTGCTGTTCCTCTTCATCTCTGGGAGCACAGAATCATTAAGGTTGGGAAAAAGCTCCAAAATCATCAAGTCCAACCTTCAACCAATCCCACCAAGCCTACTAAACCATATTTACTCTCCTAAGCCATGTCTACTCATTTTTTTTACACCTACAAAGATGGTGGTGACTCCACCACTGCCCTGGGCAGCCTGTGCCAATGCCTGACCACTCTTGAAGTGAAGAAATTCTTCCTAATATCCAACCTAAATGGAGAAGAAGAGGCTCAGGGGAGACCTTCTCACCCTCTGCAACTCCCTGACAGGAGGTTGGAGTCAGGTGGGGGTTGGTCTCTTCTCCCAGGCAACCAGCAGCAGGACAAGAGGGCACAGACTCAAGCTCTGCCAGGGCAGGGTTAGGTTGGATATTAGGAAGAGATTTTTTTGGGAGAGAGTGCTCAGGCATTGGAATGGGCTGCCCAGGGAGGTGGTGGATTCACCATCCCTGGAGGTTTCCAAGATGAGACTGGATGTGGCACTCAGTGTAGTAACCACGGTAGGATTGGACTCGATGATCTTGGAGGTCTTTTCCAACCCGGTTGATTCTATGATTCTATCAAACACCTCACCTAGCTGAGGCAAAGCAAGGGACACTGTAGGGCTGGAGTGGAGGCTGTGCCCTGACAATCCCATCAGGGCTTGTAAATGATCACAAAGCAAAGTCCATCTGGTGCCACTGTCGGGTTTCTCCATCTTTCACACCGGCTGGCAAGGAATGTGAGGAGCCAGTTCCGGCACTGCTGGGCTTCAGCTCAGTGTGCTGCCAGCAGCTGTCAAAGAGAAGACAAGGATGGGAAAGAAAACCACTTGCCTTGCTGCAAACTCTTCCTCCACTCGTGTTGCCTAACCTCAGTGTCCAGGCTCACTCCGCACTGACAACTCCTCTGTATTTCTCCGCTCATCTCCTGTTGCATGTCCACAGCTCTTCAGCAGCCAGGAAAAGGATTTCCTGGATTCATGCCTTTTCCTGCCACGGAGGGATATTAGAAAGAGCAGTGTCTGCAGGAAGGCAGATTTATCCCCCTGTCCTACCTGGCAAAACTGATTAGGTTTGACAGACATGCCGAGCTGTGCCGATGCATTAACGACCAGTTTAGCATGGAAACCAGCAAAGCAATGCACCTCACAGATATTATTAAGAGAAGTCTATTTAAGGCATATTTTATAGCTGTGGAGAATGCATTAGATCAGTAACCTCAAGAAAAATCACTACAGGCTCCTTCCCTAACAAACACATACAAATTGGTAACATCAAATAAAACAAAACACCTTCTAAATAAAGCACAACACATCATTTTTCCAAACCAAATTCTTTGCTGCTGAGGTGACTTGGGTGAAGGCTAAAGTGATCAGCAGCACTTAGAAGGAGAAAGGGCTGAAATGCACCAGCCATCCCCAATCCAGCCCATCCCTATGGATCCCTCTGCTGGGAAATCAGCCCTTCACACGACCTGCTTTCCCCCACCAACGAGCTATTTGAGTCACATTATTTTAGAGTCCTTGAGACAGAGTAGCATTAATGGGCTCTACTGTCTGCAAACTGCTCTTGCTTAGATACCCGCAAAGCTGAGCAAGAGAGGCACCAGGCTAAAAAAATGTTCCCTCTCAAGCAAAACAGACTTGCACTTGGATTGCACAGAAATTAAAGCAACAAAAGGTCTCTGAAGCCAATTGCAATATAACTGAGAAACAGGCTCGTCACTTTGTACGTCCATCTGGCAAGGACATACTTTCCATTTCAGCAAGTGCTAGAATGGGTGGACACAGCAAAGGAAATGTGAAAACAGCAAAGGGAAGGAGAAGAATGCAAACCTGCGGGACAACACTGCTACCCTGTTATGAATACTGTACAGCTATTCAGATGAAAATCCATACGGCTGCTACTGTTGCATGCACTCTTCTTACACAGCATGAAATTAAAATTCCTCTTCAGTATCACATTGCCAGCACTACAGAGCAACTTTAGAGCAAGCGAGCAGACAATTTATCCTTTGGCTTCCTCAGACAGGCTTGTGCTGGGATTGAAAGCCAGTGGGGTGAGGGAGACGAGTCTATTGCCCACGGTAAAAAAATTCTGCTTCCAAAACAAATCCCAAAGAAATATTGCTGGCCTAGAGTCTGACTGTTGGTGCTAGTTTCACAGTGCAGTTTCACATGCATAATTCCACCCCCCAGGCCCCCCCTGCCACTTTCCTTCTTATCTTCTCAGAACAAACTCAACATGCAGGCTAATTTCAAGGAGTGTTTCACCCAGAGTCCAGCCAAATGTCAGTGGATCTGCTGGAAATGCAAATTGAGACAATCATGCAAAAGAGGAGGGCTTATGGATTGTGAGTAAGGGCAACAGAAGGCAAATAAAAGCTGACAGAAAGAGGGAGCAGGGAACAAATCTCCCGTCTCAAGTTGTTGATCATTTGCACACACGCTTGGAAAGCAGCAAAGACAGACTTTCAAAAATGTACAAATCCCATTGATTTTTCCCTGCTAAATTGCCTGTCTCCAAACCCCACCTATCTCAAAGCTCCTAACTCAGCATCTTGTCTTCACTCCCATCGTTCCCACCCACTCCCCAGGGCTGGGAATGACAAGGAAGACACGAAGATGCAGAAATCTGGGGCTGAACTGGGGAGCTCAGGAGTTTTTTGGTGGATTCCCAATTCCAAAGAGCCACTGAGTTGTCAAAAGCAATTGCAACTTCCACAGAAATTGTTTTATTTTGTGCTTTTCAGAAAGTTGGGCTAACTGTGGCTCCTTGAGATCATCTGGGACAAACAGAGGGAAAGATATTGGAGAGGGAAACTTGATTAGCCCAAACCCAGCCACAAAATGTTTTTAGATAGAAGCAAATTCATAGGAAGGTTTGCTCATTATGCATGCAAAGAAACAGCAAGCAAAAGGAGAGAATCTATACTATGTGCCATAATATGATATAGAATTAATCCCCCCAGGTTACAAAATTCCTCCTAAGTCACAAAGGGGATGGTATCTACTGTATTATATTTTATCACACTTTCTGTCAAAATATCCCCAGCAGGAAGCTTTTTTTGGAGATGCAATCACCAGCAAAGCCTTGTTTGGGGAGGAAGAGTTGAACTAAACAGCAGCAAAGTACCAATACGTTCCTTGTGAGACCTCTAGCTAGAAACCCCTCGGAGTGGGGTCTAACATCACACAGCTCTTCCTTAAATAACTCCATCTAATGGCTCTGCCCAGCCCCATGTGGAACATGTATGCTCTTTAGTTTTATTAACAGCAATCCTAACGTGCTTCCCAAGTCCTCCAGGGGCTGCAAAACACTTCACAAACTCATCCCACGTGGAGAAGTTTGCCACCTCCCAGGTGGTACAGGGCAATGGGCACGTTACAGGCTCTGACTTGCAAACCCCAATGGTCACTGCTCTGAGGTGCAGAGCTGAATGAGTGAGGGTTGAGCTCCACTCTGGGGTGAGGACACCAAGCTCCTCCAGCACTGGCCTCTCCGTGCGGCCGCTGAGCGTTTCCGCTCGGCTGCGCTCCGCACTTTTCCGAGGCTCCGGTGTTTTTGGCAGCCACTGAACTGGAAGGAAAAGGGTCTGATTATCTCCTCCACCACCTCAGTGGTGACCCAGACCACTGACCCCTTTCCTGTCACTCTACATTTGCTCGGGATGTTTTACACAGAGAAGGGGCAGAGCTTTCACAATTGATCCGGGCTGCCGCTGTCTTTGGTTGACACGTGGGGTTTGGGCTCTGTCTCTTGCTCAGGGATTTGTGATCTGTGTGCCCATCTTAGAGGAGGGATATGTGCCACAGGACTTGCTGACAGCCCAGATCCAGCACAGGCTTGGCAGTTCTCATTCAGAAGAAAAGCTTCTTCACTTCCACTGCCTGTTTAAAAGCAGTTATAACACAGCCTTCATTTTACCTTCACTAGCCAAAGCACTTCCATCCTCAAAAAGCCAAAGTGCACCCTGAGATTTTAAGCTATGAAGCAACAGTGAAAACAAGCCTGGTGAGAGGAGACATCTCACTGCTGGGTAGGAAGAGGATAAAAGCAGAGCATTGAGACCATCTCCTCCTTCCAGAGCAAGCACCCAAAATCTTTAGTGCCTGCCAAGACTCTCTCCACCTTCAGTCTGACTGGAGACACCAGCACTCAGCCTTTGCCTGTGGACTTGCCTTCACCTATCATCAGCAACTTTGTCACTTTAACATGAGCATCACTGAGCTAGGCACATCGATCACAACAAACATCTATCAATCAGCTGACACTAACCTACTCTGACGAGACACCTGGGAGGATGTTCCTGGCGCATCACAACAAACCTGAATTATTTACATCTCTGCAACTTTTTCCAATTACATCTTCTGCAGGAGACAACACACCCCGTTCCACAGAGGGACAGTGATTGCACGAGGGAGAAGCAGGGACAAGGAGAAGTGAAAGGTGTCATTAACTCAAGGTGCACTCGAGCAAAAAGCAGCTTGGTGGTTTGGTGGGGCAGACTCTGTCTTGTCACACATCTTACTCCCCATCAGGAGGACCTGGAGGGCAGCTGTGGCTGGCACCCACCCTGAACAGAGGGAGAAGGCACTGGGATCAGATCTAGAAATTTCCCAGCATGTCCTGTCTGCTTGGTCCAGCTTTGCCCACACCCAACCAGTGGCTCCAACCATTTTCACTCATGCATTTATACCAAAGTTGTCTTAGCCAAAGATCATAGATCACAGAATTGTTTGGGTTGGAAGAGACCTTAAAGATCATCTCATTCCAACCCCTTGCCATTGGCAGGGACACCTTCCACTAGCTCAAACTGCTCCAAGATCCATCCAGCCTGGTCTTGAACACCTGCAGGGATGGGGAATCCAGATGTTGACACTACTTCCAGGTAAAAACAGCTCTGCTGGGTTTATATTAATTGAATGCTGAAAACTGGCCTGAAATAACTTGCTGCTGTTCTGTGCTACTAAACCTGACTCACAGCTTGTCCTGCAGCTTCAGAGAAAAGTTCTCTGCAGCATCCACAAGGCATCCAAATCCTTTCAAAGTTTCTCAGCCTGATGCAAGCAGAGGTTTGCCAGCCTTTCCACACTGAGCTGTGCTCAGCTCCAGCTGAGCCTGGTGTGACCAGATTGTGTGAGAAATGAAAAATAGCCATCTGGATTCCTGCAGTGAAGACAGCCAGGAAAGTTTCTGGAGAAGGCACTGTTCTGTGGGAATCTGCAGAAACATCCCTGCAGCAGCAGCCACCAGTGCCAGAGGCACACAGGGGGATGCACAGTGTGCTGGAGTGCAATACAAAGCTTTTGCCCATGAACCACTGGCTCCAGTCCAGTCCAGACTGGAAGATGCTGCTGCTCTGACAGAGGTTTGGCAGCCTCTGTGATTTTGGGATGGGTTCATATTTAAGCCCTTTGGCCACAAGTCAAGGGCAAAGGGATGGGGGGAGACCACAACAGCCTCCCCCCTGCAACAGGAGGCAAGTAGGAAGCTATGACCTTCTACCCCAAGGTCTTGGCGTAGGAAGCTATGACCTTCTACCCCAAGACCTTGGTCACATCACTGTGTCCTCCTTTCCAGCTGGAAAAATGGACATAAAGTTTACCCTCATTTCTATCCTACTACATCCTCTTCAGGGGTGTGTACAGGGTACAGCCAGCCCAGTGGTAGAGGGATTTTCTCTGTATTACTGCAGAATGAATAAATAATGCTCAGGTCCCTGCTGATATCCCAGAAAAAAAGCGTGAGTAGAAGGAGGCAAAAGGAGGTGAGAAAGAGGAGCTCACACAGGTGCTCTTTATGCTCTAGTAAAACTGCAGTTCCTTGTACTGAATGCATTTGAAAAGTAAAGTGGGAATGGTCAGGCCCTGATGTTTCTTCTGCGAAGTTGTAGAGCAGTTGGGAGATGCAGGGAAGTAGAAACCTGCAGCTGCTGCAAAGGCAGGAAAGCCAATCCAATAAAAGCAAAGTGAACAGGAAACACAACGGAGCTGGAGGAGAGCAGTGCAGCTCCCCCATTATTACCCAGGTGCTGTTTCAGCAGGTCAGCTCAGTTCCACTGGCTCTTCCCAGCCTGAAGAGCTGCTGTGTTATCATCTCTCCATCCTGTTGTTGATGCTGCAGGGAAATCCATTTAGGGGCTCAGGGTACACCAGGCTGCAAGTGCAGCCATGTGAGCCAAGCACACGTGCAGGAGACCTGGGGATGGGGACAGCCAAAGCCTGTCCCATCCTAGTGTGGGATGCCACCACGAAGGGACACTGCAGCACAGAGCCAACTCCTCAGGGCTCAGCCCCCACGTTTCACTCCAGCCCATTCCCCAGCTGCTGCTTGTCCCCCATGGGGAGCCAGAACATGTCTGTCTCCTCCACTGTGAGCCCATGCTGCAGTCATGGCTTGGAACACCACCATCAAATTCCAAACAGACCAGTCTGGACAGCAGAGCTCCCAGTAAAGAGCTTGGGAGTGGAGGGCAGGGATGGACAGGATGCTGCAGTGCATCAGTGGTGGCACAGGGATCAGGACCCACCTGCTGCCTCACACACCAGTGACCCAGAGAGGATCCACCACCTCCTTAATAAATTCATCAAAGTGTTTTGAAATTAACTCCAGCACACTTGGTGTGGCCTCTGCTCCTGCTCCCAGGAGTGGCTGGAGCAGCCCTGGGTGTTGGGATATAATTAAATATCAACACATGTATCCTGTGCTCAGCACAGTTCCTGTATTTGCTTGTGTTAATTGGGATGTGAGGTAAAGCAGCTCACAGCAGAATCCTACGTGCTTCCAGACTGATTTTCCTCAAAGATTTAGACAGCCAAATCCCATCTGTCCACGCTCCACCTTCCTCTCCCATTCCTTTCCTTCAATTTAAAAAAAAAAAAAATGATGCTGCCTGGCATTTCATTTCACCACCAAATGAACTTCCCTCTGATGGAGCACTACCACCTCAAGCATCCCTGGAGCACACAGCCCCTTCTCCTGGGCACATCTTTTCTGCAGAACTCACCCCCCTGTGCCTCCCTCTCCTGCTCCAAGGTGAGGAGCAGCAGGAGTCACGCGCGGCATGGTACGTGCACACACACGCGTACTTGGTATGATAGGTGCAATTTTCAGCAATTTCCCTGCCAGTCTCTCTGCAATCTCATGTAATCTCCCCCCCAAAGGGGATCAGAGATCCCACGGTGCCTTTGCTTGGCCATAAAGAATGCAAATCACATCCCCCCATGGTTTTGAATAATGCAGATGAGAGCAGGCAAGAAAATCCAGCAAGGTGGGGTGTCTGCTCGCTCCTGTTTGTGGTTTCTCCGGCTCCACGTTAGCTTAGAGGCACACAAAGAGCTTCAGCAGCGGTTGGGCAAGGGAAATAATTTGTTTAGACCAGCCACACACTGCCAGCTTCCTGCAGGTCCCACATTTAAAGCTGCTGGGGACCTGTCAAAAGGTGCCCTGTGGGGGTTTGTATTCAAATAGAGCCAGAGATGACAACTCTGTGTGCTCCATGTGCTGAGTGTAACAGCTCTCAGAGACCAGGGCTGGGGTTTGCTGGCTGCTGAGGCTCAGAGGGAATGCCCAAAGGATGGCAAATGGTTCTTCCCCCAGAGGTGTTTGGGCACTGAACAGCTCCCAAGGCTGACAGAGCTCCAGGAGTGTTTGGACAACACTCCCAGGCACAGGGTGGGATTCTCAGGGATGTCCTGTGCAGGGCCAGGAGATGGACTAGATGATCCACAAGGGTCCCTTTCAACTCTGATAATTCTGTGATTCTGTGAATACAGAGCAAAGGTTCCCTGGGCTGTACTTCACCTGGAGGATGTCCAACTTGCCTCTTCCATATCCCATTTATCTGCTTATTCCAGAGCCACCAAGTCTAATGCACAGCTCATGGGGGGGGAGGTACAGCAAGGTGGAACATGGGCTGCTTTCCTCCTGGTGCTACCAAACACCAGCTCAAGTTCAGCACAGTGAGTCCATGCATTAAAAATATCTCCTCCTCCCAACCACAGCTATTTAACAGTCCAGTTGGCAATTTCAGGAGAGCATTATGGCTCAAACGCTTCCAGGCCCTTGATTTAAGGGGGAGTTGAAATTCATGGCTCTGGGAGATGCACCTGAATGCTCTGGTTCTCCCCCCAGACCTGCCAGTGGGACGTGGAGCTGAACCAGCCTCTGGATTTAATGTTTCAAACCTTGTCTCTAACTAGCAGCACAGTCTCCAGCACTGAGCAACAGCAGAAGGACAAGGAAGAGATGGAAAAGGCAACCACAGGGAGAGGCAGAGAAAATAAGGAAGGAGCAACCACTGGTCTATTTTACTGTTGTTCAAATGGGATGTGAACTGGGAGAAAGTTCCCAGAGGGCACATAAACTTCTGCCACTTGATTTTCCTTTTAGAAACCCAACTCAGGCTGATGGAACACTCCAGATTAAACATGGATTTGCTCATCCTGGGATTTTGCTGTAATCCAAACCGCAATTCCCTGATAAGCTGTTACCACATTTGTGAACTGATGTGTCCCAGATGCTCAGGCTGCCAGAAGAACCTACAAACCAGTTCCTCCTGGGACTGGTGGCCAATTCCCAGTGCCGTCAATCTCCCTTTCATGGACAAACCCAGCAGAGACAGCACAGCCAGGTAAGAACACGACAGCCCTGGGGTAACTCACGTACCAGAACATGTATGCAATATTTATCTGCCTGGCACATGGGAACTGTGTGTGCCTGCACAGCCAGGAGCACACACATCCCCACAAGCAGCTGGAGGTGATGGGGAGAAGGCTGACTGAGAGAGTAATCCTCAAAGAAAAACAAGAGCTACAAATCTGAGCTACTTCTAATTCATCTAGCAAGTTCTCATGCCCTAAAGTTACTTCTTAGAGTTGGAAAACCATTCCTTGAAAGTGTTTGTATTCAATGCCATTTAAACTCCTTCTTTACCAGAGCTGAGCTCAGGTAAAAATCCACAATTTTTGTAAAACGTGTTCCCAAGAAGCATTTCCATCTGCTGCCAGAGCTGAGGAGAGAGCATGGGGCAAGCACAGACCCTCAGCTTTGAGCCTGCAGTGCTCATGGACACAGCAGAGAAGAATCAAGAGCACAGAAATGATCTGGTGAGGAGGTATCCCCTGCCCATGGCACAGAGGGTTGGGGGCTAGATGATCTGTAAGGTCCATTCCAACCCTGAAATTCTATGATTCTATGTTGCTCTGGGCTAAGAGATGTCACACATCATGTGCACGTGAGAAATACATGTACACACGTGAAATATGCACGTGAAAAATCACACCTGGCAACCTGTGCCAGCAGTGACATGAAACTGGCACAAAAGGAGTCTCCTTGGGCATTGATATGTAAATCTTCCTGTAGGGAATGGAGTGAAGGGAGCCAAAGGATAGACAAATATCCAAGCAAAATATGCCAAGATGAGTGGAAGGGCTTATTTTCCTTATTTTCCATGGGAAATGGACCTTATTGCTTGAACAGTAAGAGCAAGCAGCTCTCTCTCCTCTCCCCAAGGCACTGCCCAGCCAAACCATCCCCTCCTCTCTCCCTACAGCCAGTACTTGAGTACCTTTCTTCTTTCCCTTTGAGGACTCAACCCAGCCTTTACTTTCTACACGAGCCTTGAAAAAACCACAGACCTCACTTTAAACAAAGACTGACATGTCTTGAAACAATTATTGCCCATCCTGGGGGAGAGGGCTGGCAGGCAAAAGATTATTTTTGGAGATTAGGTCTAGAGTGACTGACAAACTGATATGCAACAGCGTTTGTTTTTAATCTGAAACAGGTTTGGGATAGAATTTAGCAAAAAAACAAAAAAAAACCAAACCCACAGCCACCCACCGACAAGAGCTCCTCGGAGGCAGGAAAGCTGCAGCCAGCAATACTAATGTGTTTCTCAGTTTTCAGCTATCCTCTCTTGCAGAGGAGACATGCACTGCTATTCCCACATCAGCATGGGAATGTGTCCTCCCCACCTGGGGCAGGGAAACAGACCCCAGACCTGCCCGAGGGGTACCAGCTATGAGCATCCACAGTCCTACATGTGATGACTTTCTGCTCTAGTCTTGCAGCAAAACTTATCAGGGGTGGCTGGGAACACTGAGAGG
>NW_008671508.1:39524-43965 GCF_000695815.1 Acanthisitta chloris | reverse complement strand
CAGGAATTCTGTCCAAAATCCATGATGTCCCACCCCTGCCCTCAACACCAAGCAGTGCCAGGAGGATGAAGACAATGTCTGAACATCCATCGCAGTCAAAACGTTTTCAGTTATTACTTACTGTATTTATTACTCTTTGCAAAGAGGGTTTTTCCTTCCTATCCCAGTAGCAGCAGGAGGTGTTGGAGATAGCCCAGTGTGGCTACACCCCACAGCTCCCAGTCTGCTGAAAGAACCACAACCTGAGATTTCCTGAGCTCCAACACCAGGCTGTGAGTGAATGATGGCAATAAAAACACTAACAGATGAACGGGCACACACCAGCTGCATGAGAGGCTTGGGGTGAAGGCAGGGGGAATTAAATTAATCCCTTCATTATCAACCTGACCCCTGGAAAAATCTGAAGGAATGGCTGTGAAGGTTCACAGCGGAGCACTAAAGCCAGAAGATCAGCTAACACAGCATCTGCCAGCCCAGACGGGCTCGGCTCTAATCTCCACCACTCCAGCTGGGCCCTGGTGGCTCGAGGTGCCAGGAGCCAGGCGATGCCACCGGCGAGCCCGTGCCATGCCATGCTGGCAGCACTTGGAGGACAACCAGGCTGAAGGGGAAAAGGACAGGGAAAGGCAGAGCTAGACATGCAGCCCTGCAATAGTTCATAGAATCATAGAATTTTAGGGGTTGGAATGGACCTTAGAGATCATCTAGTCCCAATCCCTGCCCTGGGCAGGGACACCTCCTACCAGAGTAGGTTGCTCAAGGTTTCATCCAACCTGGAATGAAACACCACCAGGGTTGGGAAAGCCACAGCTTCCCTGGGCAACCTGTGCCAGTGTCTCAGCACCCTCAGAAGGAAAACTTCTTCCTAATATCTAGCCTAAATTTCCCCTCCTTCGACTTGAACCCATTACCCTTGTTCTAGCACTGCAGTTCCTAACCAAGAGTTCCTCTGCATCTTCCCTGGAGCCCCTTCAGATACTTTAGGCTACTATGAGAGCTCCACACAACCTTCTCTTCTCCAGGCTGAACAGCCCCAACTCCCTCAGCCTGTCCTCAGAGGGGAGATGCTCCAATCCTCTTATCAATTTCATGACCTCCTCTAGACTTGCTCCAACAGTTCCATGTCCTTCTTACTCTGAGGGCACCAGAACCACATAGACTTTTTACTACAGGAGGACTTTGGTACAAACCAGCCCAGTGTCCTCCACAGCAGGTTCCTATGCCTTTCCTGTGGTCCTGGAGTAGCTTTTTCTTGCCCATTTTCTGCCCTTTTAGGAAGCAATTCAGTGGTTTTCTTTCACTGCCTGTTCCTGTGTTATTAACAAAGAACTGGATTGGTGTATATCAATATACTAAGTAAGTTAATGCCGTGAGCCTGTGTAGGGATTTAAATATTAGGTGAGCTTTGGATAAGCAGAGATGTGGCCTGAGGAAAAAGGAAAGGAGGAGAGGATGAGCCACTTGGGGATTTTAGAGAGGAAAGATCAGCCATCCCTATAACTCCAGGAGAAAGCCCAAAACCTTCCTGTGTTACGGTATCTTCTAGTCTTACAACCACTCCTGTTGCTGAATTCACAGCCAACTCCCAGACAAAGCTCTGCAAACATCCCCAAATATGCATCCCCACCACAAGGAGAAGATGCAGTCTCTGCCCATGCTCCAAACCTGCCCAAACCTTCACTCTGAACCTGACAAGTCTGTTCAGAGACACAGCTGTGCCTGCCCCAAGTGCTTTTCTAAGCTGGAGATGGCTCAGAACTAAGAGCAGCTGCCTCAGTTCATCCTTTGACAGATTTTTATGAAGATTTAAAGAGGTTTAAAAAACAAATACCTCAATTCCACCCCAAAGACACCTGAAACAGCACAGATGCACAGGATCCTCAGTGCTTTCTGCAGTGAGCAGAGGGACCACTGGCAGTGCTGAGTGTCACAGGCATCACCTCCAGTCAGGGCAGGGGACAGGCAGCTCTCTGAGACCAGATGCCACATGGCAGAATAAAACCAAGCACACAGTGTGGAGGGATTTCTGTTCCTGCAATCCAATCCTCTCTGCTGAGCTGCTGCCAAGTGCCCTCCTGGCCCTGCTGCCATGGAGTGGCTGCCAAAAGATCCTTAAGAAAAGTTAGGGAGGGGAGAGGAAAAAAATAGAAATTAAGAATTAAAACCTCTCCTTCCTGAGATTAATATCTCAAATGAATTCTATTTTGAAGAAGAAGAGGAGAGTTAAAGGCAGAGGGCACTGGTCCCCAGCTCATCTCCATCACGGTCGTGGTGGTCCTGGATCTGGTGGAAGAGGCACCACACCTGGGATGGGGATTAGCACAGTGTGCTGCTCCCTGCTATTCCCATTCCCAGCACAGAAAGGCAGCTGAAAGCAGATTTATCTGCTGGATAATAAAGGCAAAAGATTCTCAAAAGGGACAAGTTTCAAGCCAAATCACCAGGCTCCTGCACTTTGCTTTTTAATCCCTCTCAAAACCGTCAGTATTATACGGGGGGGAAGGGAAGGATGGGGAAAAGGGGGAGGATGGGGAAAAGGGGGAGGATGGGGGATGAGGAGCAAGGAAAGGGTGGGAGAGGAGGGAGGATGGGGGACATCACCCAAAAAAGCAGCAGAGCAGACACAGCTGAAGCACCACACAGCAGCCAAGTGCTGCTGAGGTGCCTCCGAGGCACAAAGAGGAGATTAAGGCTGAAAGGCTACAGCCAGGCAAGAAGTCTGCTGCAAAAAGGATGGGAAGAGAGCATGAGAAATATTTTTGGATGCCTGACAAGGAGATGCAGAGACCATCTGGGTGAGGGGAGGAAGGGCAGGATGCCAAGGACAGCCATGGGAAGGAGCAGCCCAGCCAGGGGAAGGCAGGTCCTTCACAGCTGCATGTGCAGGACCTGCTCCCACCCTTCTCTTCCTGCTCTAAAGAGAAAGAAGCAACAGGTTGGAGCTCAGAGAGAGAGAGAGAGAGAGAGAGAGAGAGAGACAGGTGTGTTGGTTCTGTATGGAGGTTTCATTCATAGAATCCCAGAATGGTTTGGGTTGGAAGGACTTTTAAGCTCATCTCATTCCAATCCCTGCCATGGTCAGGACACCTTCCACTAGCACAGGTTGCTCCAAACCCCATCCAACCTGGCCTGGAACTCTTCCAGGGATGGAATAGCCACAGCTTCTCTGGGCAACCTGTGCCAGTGCCTCAACACCTCACAGGGAACAATTTCTTCCTAATATCTAATCTAAATCTGCTCTCTGTCAGTTTGAAGCCATTACTCTTTCACCCTGGAAGCATAAGCACAGGGCAGAGCACCTGTTCTATGCTGATACATCATGACCTCCAGCACTCTCAGCCTTCCTCATCCTCACAGGGCATGGCAAGGCTTTCCCTCCTCTGAAACCATTTGGGATGCTCTGAGAGGAAAAGCTGCACAAGCCTGAAGTGCAGTTAACAGGTTTGATAACAGGGTGCAGCTGGTCTTTCACTCACCTGCTCAAGGCCATCAGAGAGAGTGGGAACAGCAGGTTTTTTTGGGATATGGATATCTGCCCACATTGGGAACAGGACCAGGACCCAGTGACTCATTTTTCACAGGGCACTGAACAGCCATTAGATGTTAACGACTTTTGGCAACTGCTGACCTGGGTCAGATTCAAACCAATGACCCAAAAGAGAGAGGTTTTATGCTTTCCCCATCAGCAGCCCCTGGGAGCCATCCTGCACTGTGCTGCCTCTGGAAAAAGGAGCTCAGAAAGGAAAGGCAGAGAGGTCCTGGGCACAGGGTAACCCTATCAACATGCACTGCAGATACCAGTGCCTTTTTTCCCCGGGAGGAATCAAAGCCTCATTGATATGTGAATTATGAATGAAACCTTAAGCTTTTAAACTTTTAACCTGTGCATTTCTAAGAAAGTCTTAATTTAGCCAGAGAAATGGCAGGAAAGAACAATGGTTCAGTGGAAGGTACTGGATTTTCTGAGCTTTTATAATACATCCTTGTTTAAGATGAATATTTCATTTCCTGAGCCATTCTCAGGGGCAAAAGGAAATCCTGATCCACACTGACCAAAGACGTGGACTGAAATCTGTGGGTGAGACTGATTGGCATCAGCATCATCCCTGCTTTGATCCCAGCTCCAGATTGCTCTCCCAGCAGCACCCAGAGCTTCTGCCTCTCACTCCTCACCCAAGTTTTCAACTTCAAGGCACACTGTGGAGTGTTTCAGTGCTGAACAAACCACCAAGCATCACCCATGGCACAATGCCAGGGTGGAGGCAGCAGCCCAAAGCCCAGCTGACATCCACCCCCTCCCAGAATGGGAGTCCCACACCACTCCACACTCTGCTGTGCACCTTGAGCATGTTTTAGGCTGAGCCTTGCACTGTCCCACTCCACAGAGCAGCTCAGACAAGCTTAGGGATGGGTTTTGTCCACCTCCTGTTTGTGAATTTAT
>NW_008671508.1:35063-39455 GCF_000695815.1 Acanthisitta chloris | reverse complement strand
GGGGATTCAGCATGACAGAGGTCACACCAAATAAAACCACAGTGGGTCAGCTCAGTGGAAGTGACACTCATTAGAAGAATAAACTACCTAATGAAGAGGGTGCTCTGCTCAGGTCTAGTAAGGCACTGTTAAACCTTACACCATCGATTCAAATCCTTTCCAGCTTCCACTGCACTGGAGTTGACCCAAAAAATGGCCTTTGCTGACCAGGGCTGAATGAGATTTTGTTTATTTCCTAGACAACCACAGGCACATTGCTTCCATCAGCAGCAGAGCTGGCACAGGCCTGGGATATGAGCAAAGCCAGGAACAAAATGAGCCAGAGCCTCCAGTCTTCTGCTGCCCTACAACTGAGCATTCTCCAGGACAAGGGTGCAGGGAATTGCCTGGAGAGAAAGGCTGTGCAAAACCCAAACCCAGCCCAGAAAGGACAGGGAGGACACAGGTGTCACAGGAAGCACATGGCAGGACAGATCATAGAATCATAGACTGGTTTGGGTTGGAAGGACCTTAAAGCTCATCCAGTTCCACTCCCTGTCATGGGCAGGGACATCTTCCACTAGCCCAGTTTGGTACAAGCTCCATCCAACCTGGCCTGGAACACTTCCAGGGATGGGGCAGCCACAACTTTTCACAAGCCTGGTGGGTCTATGGCTCAGAACTTTAATAAATGATCATCAAATTCTTCTGATGCACTTCAGTAAGTTACAATCCCCAGCTCCGAGCCCAGAGATATTAGCAGGAGGGACATAGATCTGTTTCAGCACCACAAAGGCTGCTACATCAATTTAAATCATGGGGAAGGTTTGAAGCAAAGCAGGGAATTAGGTGACACTGTCTTAAATCATCACATGAAGCTCCTCCAGTGCTCAGAGGTCTAAGATCCAAGGGAAGGACCTGTTACAGGTTAGGATGGAGCAAGACTGATCACAAAAAAAAAGCAGCTAAGGAAGGATGGAGAGAAGGAGACATGGTGGATAAGTCCTAGGTCCATCCCTGGAACTTGGGACAATCAGAAATGAACCCAAGGCTTGCCCACTGCATCTCCTCCTGGGTGGTAGAAGATGCTGTTCCTCCTCAGAGGGAGGAATTAGGCAGAACTGGGGTGGAAAAGGCAATGCCATCCTTGGGGAAGCAAAGATTAGACATCATGAGCCAGCAAAGCTCCTCATTTTCAAAGGAGGGAAGGGGAAAGAAAAAAAAAATCAGCTTAAAAAAAATAAAAAATCAATCAGGCACAAATTATAAATAAAAGA
Source organism: Acanthisitta chloris (assembly GCF_000695815.1). Taxonomy (NCBI): domain Eukaryota; kingdom Metazoa; phylum Chordata; class Aves; order Passeriformes; family Acanthisittidae; genus Acanthisitta; species Acanthisitta chloris. Next base: position 38,199 of record NW_008671508.1, on the reverse strand, counting down.
GATGAAAGTTAAGAGCGAAATGAAACAAAGCCCCAGGTGGCCTCTGCCTGGGGCACTCCTGCTAATTTTAGTTCCTCAGTTCTTCCCAGGGCTGTCTGGTTCGATGACTGTACAGTTTTAGAGCATCCACTTTACTGTAACCCCCTAAAATATTACACCTGGGATGGTCCAGCCTGGGGATCAGTGGAAAAGGGGAAAGCAAGGAAAAGGTGTATGGGACCCATCCCTACCAGGCAAAAACCAGTGGCTCTGGATCCCTCACAGCTGGTCTGGGGTGGCCAAAGAACTATTTGCCAGCCATCCTCATTACATGCTCAGCTCAACACATCCTCAAAGCACAGGGATGAGGGGGATCCATTCCAGGATGGATATGCACAACCCTGTAGCACCGAGCAGGCTCCAGGATGTGCAGCCCTTCTCCTGCTCACCCCTCAACACAAACCCACCCCTACCCCCTCCCCAGCTGCTGAGGGATGCACCCCCAACCCATCACCCCCTCTCCCACCCCACTCTTCCTCTCCCTGCTGCAAACACTCTGCTGGGTGCTGGGAAGGGGGGAAGGTTGGCCAGGGAGAGCTGTTTCGCAGCCACCACCGTTTATTCCACGGAGAGAAAAAGCAGTGGCCTCACAGAAGCATCCTATACAACAGAATGTATTTAAATCCCTAATGAAGGAATAAATCTGGGAGAGGGAGACATTTACTGCATACTTATTCACACAGAGCCTTTGTGCAGGCAGGGGCTGAGGGGGGGCCAGCACACTGCACCTGCGCTCCTGGCCCACGGCCGCTGCGCCGGGGGATGGAGATGGCAGCATCCTAGGAAATGAGGCTCTACCTGTCAGGGAGGATATTGAGCACTCCCAGCCTCCACATCCATTCCAAAGGACTCGTCTCAGGCACGACAAGATGCAGAACCTTATCGACAGAGACCTTCCCAGGGGGCTCGGAGAGCGAGCAGCGTGCTTGGAGGGGACAGAGACAGATTGGGCCACTTTGGCTCTGTATAAGACAGCAGGGCTTTTTCTTTATTTTTCAGCTTTTTTGCTTTTAATCCCCCCCAGGCAATATGTCAGAGGGTAGGAGTCATGAACTCATCCCATGATGCTGGCAGGGCTGAAGGCCAAGGGCTGTGCTGAAGCAGAGCCTCACACCAGAGGATGAGGGCAAAGATCCCAAGAGGACAATTAAGTCCTCCTTGTGCCCTCAAGCCCTGGAAATGAGCTTCCTTCAGCCCAGCAGAGCTAGGTCCTCTGCCATTTTACTGCAGGTGGAAAAGCAGAGTTTGCTTTTGTTGCTGTGAAGGAGTGAGAACCACTTGCTGCCACGGAGAAGGAGCAGCCCAAGGCCATGGAGAAGCAAGCTGGGATGGATGCCTGCACAGAGCATATTGTGCTTGTCTGGGTTCAGATGCAGAAATGCCACAGCCCATCGAGGCTGAGCTGTACACCATGTCCCCACACATGGAGCAGGAGCTGCTATAAACCTGCTGAATGCCACGAGCATCATCACGCAGACTCTTCCCTGCCCTGTGCTGTCGCAGCCATCACCCCACAGCAGCAGCACCCTAGGGGGGTTTGCCCCCTCCCTGTAGGGCAGGATGCTGGTCAGAGCATCAAGGGAAGCACAGGGGGGTGATGATGACATACGAGAGCTCAGCCATTGATGCATCTTACATTTCAGGGAGCTAAATGTATTCCAGGAGATGCTGAGTGATGGAGCAGCAGCACATCCCTCCATCCCCACATCCCTCAGTATCTGTGTGTTTCCAGCCACCTCTAGGCTTCCAACTTTACCTCCCCCACCTCCCAAACACAGCCAAACTCATCCTGCCCTTTGCCTGCCCTTCTGCCTTCTCTCCCTCCCCCACGATCCAAAAGGTCGGGTTTGAAATTCAGGGGTCAGGAGGACGAAATGGAGCAGGGTCAGGGGTGAGTGAAGCAGAGAGAGGAGGAATTTCACCTCTCCAACCATTTGCTTCCATGAATGAGCAGTCACAGAGCTCCTGCCAGGGCTGGGGTGCTGAGCTCAACAGGGGCAGTGCAGAATGTGCTCCTGGGGACAGAGAAGGGTGTCCCCCAACCCACAGCCCTGCTCAGAGTGACACAGCAGCCTCCACTCTCCTGCAAGCTTCTCTCCTAGTTTTTGGCTTCTCTTGGCTTATCAAGATGCCAGCAAAAAAAATAAATAATAATACCTCAATGCCAAACCCCCAAAGCAAAGCTCCAGCAGAAATGGAGCGAGAGGAAATTAAAGATGTGCTTAACACATCTGGAGTTTCCATTTTCCATCTGCAGAGCTGAGTGAGGCAGACAGAGAAAGGAAAGTCCGTCAGGTTCCTCTCCAGGTGCCTGCTAAGGAGAAGGAGTTTGGCTTATGTTGCCTCTTTGCTAGCAGAGTCTGGGGTGAATAAATATATCATCCCAGATGAGGATATGTCAGCACTATGCCCTAAACACCAGTTTTGGGGATTTTTCTTTAATCTACATTATCACATACACTCACTATCTGCCAGACATCTCCATTAGCTCTCCCTTCCCAAACTGCTCTCCAGCCAGAGCCAGGCACTTTGGGAAACCCTGAGAGGATTCCTGCCTGCTTGAGGATTTCACACTGGCCTCTCTCTGCTGGAAAGGTACAAATAATTCCTGTGCACAGGAGGATGTGAATGCACTGAGCATCCCAATCAACTTCCACAGTGGCTTAAAGAGAGGGAAGAGCAAGGGATGAAGTCTAACATCTCTCTGTGCAGCATGGGGACACAGAAACTGTCACACTTGGAGACTAACATCTCTCTGTGCAGCATGGGGACCCAGAAACTGTCACACTTGGAGTTAAACCATCTCCATCCATGTGTCCCTGAGTCTTGGCCACTGTGGCCAGGAGAGAGGGCAGCCCCATTCCAAGGGAAGGTAGAGCTCTCTGCTGAAGAAGTGCAGCTGCAATTGGGAAATATGCTGGGAGAGCAAAAAAATGCTGTTTTCATGTAAATGTCTCTAATAATAAAAGAGGCAATGAAGAAAGCAACATATACAAACAAGAAATAGTACATTTGTGCTAGAGAAGCAAAAATGGTTCTAAAAAAGAGAGCTTTATCAACAGTTTCCAGAAGGCTTGGGCTGTTCTTTAATGCTCCT
>NW_008671508.1:16372-35043 GCF_000695815.1 Acanthisitta chloris | reverse complement strand
CTGAACCTGGGCTGCCTGGTGCTTCTGATCACAGGTTGCTCAACAATCCCAGGCCTGCTGCAGCACACTTGAAAAACATTAAACTTGTTTGTTTTCTCAAGCAAATATTGAGCTGTCACACACACACTCCATGACATGTTTGGGGCTGTTTGCCCTGTATCTGCACACAGTTCCTGCAGCCAGGGCTGCTGCACTTCCCTGGCCATCCCAAATCCAAAGCTCCTGGTCAGCCTAATCCCAGTTATACATCACCAGTGGCAAGAGGGTTTTCCCTGTGCACAGAGGATTTGATTGAGGTTAGATATTGGGGAAAAAAATCCTTCCCTGTGAGGGTAGTAAGGCTCTGACACAGGTTGCCTAGAGAAGCTGTGGCTGCTCCATCCTTGGGAGTGTTCAAGGCCAGGTTGGATGGGGCTTGGAACAACTTGATCTAGTAGAAGGTTTATCTTGTTCCACTGCATGGCAGGGAGTGGAACAAGATGATCTTTAAGGTCCCTTCCAACCCAAACTGTCCTGATTCTATGATGAAACATTTTGCTGTTACTAGTGAGGTGAATCCCTCCCTATCTGACCTAAGCCTCTAAAGGTCAGTGCTTGACTTTTGCAGGGAAGGGTAAATCCAACCCAAACTGCTGAAAATAAGCACAAAGCTAAGTGTTTGGAGTTCATAGCTGACAAGTCCCCAGTCATGCTCCTAAACAGCTTCCTGCAGTGAGAAAAAGAGCTCAGGGCCCTCACACAGCAGCATCCCACTCCCTGAGCTTGGCAAGCAGCAAGGAAAGGGATGATGTGTGTTGTCCCTTGATAAGTATCCTACTAGTTCAGTGGGAAAAATGCTAGAAACCTGGGGAAAACTCTAACAGCAGCAGGGCTGAGGCAAACCGAGGGAATTCCCACTTCAGTTTTAATTAACAAGAGCAAGCTGCAGGACACAGCTCCTGCAGACAACAAAAACACTGCAAGCAACTCGCCAACAGCTCCTCAGAGGAACAGCACCATGAGTGAAACACCAGCATGGTGCAGGGAAAACAGTGGCACAGGGATCAGCTCCCCCTGAGCCTCACACCTGCACCCCAGCACAGCAGTGTCCCCTAGAGCTTGGGGAGATCAAGGGCAAATATCAGCTGTGCCCCATGCAATGGCATGAGCTTTTGTTCCAAAAATGTATTTATCAGCTGATTACTAACAGTGAAGGTCAGTGTTTCTCTTGATTTCTTTGCACTTTGGATTACAAAGTGATTTTCAGATGAACTCCCCGTGAAGTTACAAAGTGCTGTTCCTGCCTTGGCTGCTGGGAAAAGGAGGGGCAGAAAACAGCCTGTTCATCTTTGAACTCTTCAGTCTCTCTCCCACTATACCTCTACCTTCTAGATATTCTAATTATTTATTTCTCCATAACAAGACCAAGCTCCCAGTGTGAAAGGCTCTGCACAAAGAAATCACAAGAAGAAAAGCAGAGAGGGTCACAGCCTGCTGCCCTTTTGCTTCAAAGCTCTGCAGAATGATTTAGCCCAAATATACTCAAGAAGTGCAATTGGTCTGGGAGTCAAAAGAAAGGGGAAGGTGGGAGGAGGGGACTCTGGTTTTATTCCAGCTCTGCCATTCACCAATTTAAGCGTGGAAGTCCAGGGTAGCCTCTTGGTTCTGCTCACTTGTACAAAGTCTCTCGGAGGGAGAAGCTTTAAGAGCATCACATAAAAAAAAAAAAAAGCATCAAAGAAACTCGGAAGGGAAAGCAGGCAGAAGGATGCTCTGTTTTTCCACTAATAAGCCACTGGCTGCAGGATGACTAGCAAAAGCAAACATCACATTAGTCAGCCAAATGTTAGCTCAGAGCTGGGAGGTTGCAGCCTGCTCAGGAAGGTAAGAGCTCCCACCTGGAGGCACAACACTGTTTATTTGAAAGACCTTGTTTTACCCCAGTGTCTCTTCCTCATCCTTTTTTTTTTTCCCCTTTTTTCCACTAATAAGCCACTGGCTGCAGGATGACTAGCAAAAGCAAACATCACATTAGTCAGCCAAATGTTAGCTCAGAGCTGGGAGGTTGCAGCCTGCTCAGGAAGGTAAGAGCTCCCACCTGGAGGCACAACACTGTTTATTTGAAAGACCTTGTTTTACCCCAGTGTCTCTTCCTCATCCTTTTTTTTTTTCCCCTTTTGAGTAGCCTTGTTTTACCCCAGTGTCTCTTCCTCACCCTTTTTTTTTTTTCCCCTCTACTCTGAGTAGCTCAAGGGACTAACTCTTTTTCCTCCCCACTAACAGGGATGTCAGATTGGTATCCTCTCCAAGCAGGGAATGCAAATCACTCTTTAAGTTAGTGGCAATGACCAACTTAACAGGCCCCACTGCTTTTAATGAGTCGATGAGGGGGAGGAAGAGGACAAGGCAAGACAAACAATTACCACCTACAGTCCCTCAGTGCTTTGTGCCTGGCTTCCAGCTTTCGAGGATGCTCAGGCTGGTTGGAGGATGCTCAGGCTGGTTTGCCTAAGGCCTGCAGGCAGGTTTAGGAGATTAAAGCCCAACACACGATAAATAATTTAGCAGCTAACCACAAAAAAATAAAAGAAAACCATCCTCCCGTGCTGTATAAGAGCGAGGCTGTATGATGTGTACATTCATTTTAAATGCACATCACTTTCATCTACATGTATCTATTTGATGCACAGACATGTAACTGAGTGAGGAGGAACAGCCAGGGAAGGTGTTGGGTCCCTGCCTGAGACACAGGGACAAATACTGACAAAGCCTCTTACTAATTATTCCAGCATGCCTGTGCTGCTGCCTGCACTCCCCTGTTTGCATCCAGGTCCAAGGAATCAGAATCTTAAACCCTCACTCAGCCAATTATTCCTCCTCTGCTCCCACCAGACTTCCCAGTTTGGACTGGAAGCAACTGCTCTCAGCTCACTGCTGACAGGGCTGACAGCTTTGGGTCACACTCTGGGCAGTGTCCCCTCTTTTATAGGTTGAATGGTTGGACTCAATCAATGACCTTAGAGGTCTTTTCCAACCTTTATGGTTCTATGGCTGCACAGCATTTGCAGGGACCTGGAGCACAGAGCTGGGAAAAGGCTTATGATTTTATAGGCAGGGAATGATGCATAGGGAAAACTACTTGACAGATGGGAATTGCTGCCACATCTCCTGGTCCCAGCCAGACCATTCTGTGCCCAGAACATCCCTTTCAGTGTCCTTAGGGCTCCCTGAGCCCCAGGTGGGAGACAGCCATGCACAGGGGTGTAAATCACAATGTGCAAATTGGACTTCTAGAGCAGAAAATTGCAAGCTTGAGTACCATATTCCATGGCAGCTCGATAAAACCAGTGGGTAACAGGAGAAGAACAACAGGAGCATCCTCACCCTCACAGCAGCACCACGTTGCTCTCCCTCACCTCTGCATGTGACTCCCTCTGTGCCTGATCAGCATCATCTGAGACTGCTTTGAGACACACCTAATCAATGACCATCATCTTCCAACCTACAGCTAAAGGGGAAAAACCCCACAACTAAAATTAAATGCCTGGAAAGGCACCAGTGTGCACACAGAGGGGGTGGCTGGGAGAGAGCCAGGAGCTGCTACCATTGCTGGGAATAGCAGCAGACACACTCAGACTTAGTGTTTTGCTGTTGGTTTTGTCCAAATCTCAGTCAGGGAAGCTCATGAGCCTTCCACAGACTCCAGGGAATGCCTCTGGGATAAAACTCCCCCAGGTGCTGCACTCCCCAGCCCTGGGAGTTCCTTACAGCAAGGCAGGGGTTTGTCTTCCTCTGTTATTTCCAGGCTGGGCTGCCTGGAGAGAGCTCCTGGAGAGCCTGGGAAGCACAGGCATCTGCCTGCCCAAGCATCTCGACAGGAATGGAAAGAGGGTCATAAAAGGCAGGGGGAGGTGAGGAGCCAATGCATCACAGCAGGCGTAATGGACTCATGCTAATATAGAGACTGGCCACATCCAATCCCTGCCTGCCTGCCACATCCATAAATATCAGGCAGATGCTCCAGTGATGGATTTGCCATGGCAAACAGGCAATATTTTACAGCCCTGCTAACACCATGGCTGCCCTGACCAGCAGCAAAAGGCAACTGGAACAACAATGGGTAGTAAACCTGATTAGAGGATTGAGGAAATATTAAATGCAGCATCACTCACACACTCACAGGGAAAGCCTAACAGTGATCCCTGCCACAAACCACAGCCCTGCTGCTTTTGCATGGCATTTCACTCCCTGATTGTCCCTAAATCCCAACCTTTTTGCAGCAGCAGCAGCTCAGGGGCTGTGCCAGAGTCCAAGACTCTTCCTGCAGATTCCTCCATCTCTCCCAGCACATTTGTGTTTTCCACATTTGTTTTTTCTGCCTCGAGGAGGCATTTATAGAAGCAACATAGCATGGGCTTCTCACAGTATTTCTTGCCACCCAGGGATTTAAGATCTTACAAATGGACCAAAACCTGTGTTATTTTGACCTCTGAGGATTTTAAAAGCCTGCAGGAAAATATGTATGTAGTAAAGAAAGCATGAACTTCTTGACTCTTAAGTAGAAAGGCAGGAGACTAACACTGCCCTACCCCCAAAAACCAACATCAACCAGAACACAGCAACTCCCTCAGAGCTACACTCAGAGGAAATCAGGGAACAGTCAGAAAAACTGATGTGAATTCACAAAACAGTTTGGCGTTTACTGATGTTTTTCACCAACATCACATCATGAAGAAAACCATTATTGAACTAGATGGAAATGTAGCTCTTCTTCTAGCGTGAAACAGAGGAGGAATAACTTCTACCTCACTTCATGCTCACTAAAGAGACAAGGTGTGGGGATTAATTATCTCCTAAATATGAAGATGATAAAAACCCCTTGGCTGGATAGGGCACTGACCAACCTGATCTAGTTGAAGATGTCCCTGCTCAGTGCAGGGGGATGGATTGGATGGACTTCAGAGATCCCTTCCAACCCAACCCATGCCATGCTCCCAAAGGCAGACTGTATTCCATGCATAAGGCTGTCCAGCCACTCACAACCTTCACTAGCTCCACTTCATTTGGAATTGAACAAAATAGAACTGCTGCATGCCAAAATTTCCAGTTATTTTTCAAGGTGCCTGAACCCACGTAAGACCCAGAGTCGTCCCCATCTCATAAGCCAAGAAAGATTAAAGCAGTCTCAGAGCCCACCTGACTCCATTTCACATCCACAGCATTTCCTGCCCCTTTGCTCTCCAGCAGCTATAAATAGGTGCCAGCTCCTTGGGTTTTTCTTATTTGACTTGCTCTGGCAGGCAACAGATAACAGAACTAGTGAAGTGATGTTGGGAGAAGAAGAGGCCAATTTCATGCCATTAAGAGGTGGCAGGGACATTCCTGAATGCTCAAAACCAGAATCTAGAGGGACTTGGCAGCTCTGCCCCTTCTCCAGTCCCAAAACACACCCATCAGTGCTCCCTCCATCACTTTTCATATTCCTCTGCACAAATTCCAGTTAAGAAGACACTAACTTCTGGCTATGAACAATAATAAATGCAAGACACCATCAGGCATTGTGGGGACACATTTCTGAGGTCACAGTTTGACAGCACACAGATGGAAACAAAGGGCAATTCCTGTCTGAGGCTGGAAGATCCTTGTTTAGGGAGAAAAATGAACTCAGCTCTTCTGACCACACCACAGCAACCCCCAGAGGTATAGCACCAAACTAATACCCCCTTATTTCATGTCCTAGGGCAAACAACAGAGACTTGTTACTCAGACCTTTCAATTAAACAACTTTTCCAGCCAAACAAGAGCCATCTGCCATCTCACACCTCTGCTGGGATACAGAGATCTGTGCTCTGAGGGTGATGGATTGATCAAGGAGACAGCAAAGCCCCTGACCTTACCACCCTAAGCTACACCCAGGCTTCCCTCTTTGGGAGGTGCCTGCAAAAAGAGGATTTTCATCAGCTCAATAATAGCCTGATGTCCTCTTGGCTTCTCTACACACTGATGCAACTGTCTTTTTTCCTGAAGTGCTGTGGAATGCGTGTGTGGGCGCGATAACGAAGGATAAATTAACAGGATGAGATAACCATCCATAGAATGAAGTCATCTAAGGACATGTTCGGACATATATATATTTCATTGTGAAAGACTTATTTTATTCCCACTAATGGAACAAATTAATTCAGCCAAGCTGAATAAAACTATCACGTCCCAAGATGGAACAGCACACTTAGAGTTCATCTTTCCCTTCCCTGAGTAATCCAATCAGTTATCAGTGCCCCTTGGAAAAGTGGAGGTTGGGAGCAAGGACAGACATGGCACCACAGTCACAATTTCAACAGGTAAACAGGAGTGGTTTGCAGTCAGGAAAATGAGTTACAGAATTACACATTTCTCTGTAGCCCTTCTTCTCCTGCTGACAGATCCCAAGCAGCACTTCCCAGGTGACCTTGCAAGATGGAATGGATTGGAGCCACGTCCAGTGCTGCTGGAGTTGGGACAGTGTGTTCCAGGCATTCAGAACAACACCTGGTGCCCATTTATCCAGGAAATAACCTGAAATAACCACACCTGAGGTCTTGCCTGTAGTCCTGAAGTTTACCCAGTCAATGCCCCACGTCTCCAGCATGAGCTGGTCTCAATGATCCTCATGGGTCCCTTCCAACTCTGAATATTCCTTGATCTCCAAGCACACAGATCAAACTCTTCACCACTGAGCAACACAGCACTGGGTGAAAACCAGGTACAACATCACCATTACTGCTTTTCCCTCACATATACCACCCAGGAGCATTCCCAGCTGATGTGAAAGTAGATGAGACTGCAAGAACTGCATTATTTCTCCAGCTAGCATAAGCAGCATGATGGCAAAATAATACCTGGATGGTGCACTGACAGACAGAGAAGAGACATTTATTTATTCTTGATCACAAACAATGTCCTCCATTGACAAGCTGAATGAAGGGCACTTCACTGATTTATTAGATCTAATAAGGAACAGACCTCTCGGGATGAAATACAAGATTGATTTTTAGTGGGGAGCCTTGCTGCTATCCCAGCCACTGTGCTCAGCCTGATGAAATGAAACCAGGCAAGCACAGGGACTGAGAGAGTTGAAACAGCATTGGATAGGAGGAAAAAAAAAAAAAAAAAAAGGAAGATTTGCATGAGAAACGGGAGGTGAAATGGATACAAGGCAACAGCAGCTCTTCAACCTGAGCATTACTTCTCCCTCCCTACAATCCTCTCTTCCACTCAGCCTGTGTATCCCAAGAGCAGCAAACTCCTGGGAAGTTTAAGGGCAACTCCAATACAATCCTTGGGAAACCTCCAAGCTGGACCCTTCCCATGCATCTGCCTTTCAGAGAAGCCCCTCCAAATATAGCAAGTATAATTTTCACATCAGTCTCAGCATCTACCAAGCAAACCACATTAACTGAGTTCCGTGGATGCCGTTTGCCATCAGGAAAAAGACAACTAGCACAGCAGTGCTTAGCTTGAGGCCCTATTAATAGCAGTCCTAATTATATGGCTGCAAATTTAATTCATAGCAATGATTAGTGTCAAAATCAAAGGCATCACACATCAATATTGATGGAATTGTATGAAGCCCATAAACAGAACAAGCAAGCTGACACTTCTCCCCCCAGCACTTAGTTGCTGTTAAGCTGTTGCATTAATGTCCCTTCTAATTTTGCTTGATGAAAATGGTTTTATTGGAGAAAAAAACACCATTCTGAACGATTATGTCTCTAACATGATCCCCTTCTGCCTTGCTCCCCTAGCCAAGATGCTTTAGAAGGAGAACTGCAGGGAGATCTGCATCCAATGTACCTGTGCTTTAGTCAAAAAGTCACAGCAGCATCAGCACATTTGCTTTTCACCCATTTGGAGAAAAGTGCTGAGGAGCAGTGCTTGTCAAACCCAGCAGGAGCAGGCAGGGGTGGCATGGGGGTGCAGACATTTCATACAGGACATGCAGCAAGTGCCCCATGAGTCCTCTGCCATGTACAGATGAGTTGCAGTTAGAGACAGCAGAGCCAGAGCTGTGCAAGACAATTCCTCCTCCAGCACTGAGTTTTAATGGAGAAGAGATCCATCCATTCACCCTTCTCCTTTCAATGGTTACCAAGGACAGAGGAAGCAGAAACCAGTACCACTAGCTATGCTGCCAACCAGTCTGGAGCAGCCACAGCAGGTACAAGCACAAATCTCCACCTGCATGCAAACCCTGACCTCAGCAAACACTGTTTCCCTGCAGGAATGATGCTAAGTTCACTGTCAACTGACTTATCTGATATCATTGACTTATTTGTCAGCGGATTTGCCATCAAACCCCCCTCTGTTGTGGAGCAGCTCTGCTGATCCCACACCAGGCTGTGAGGACTCCAAGACTGACCTGCCTGGGCTGTGCCAACATCGACTGGACACTGCAGGGATCCAGAACCAGCAAAGCAAGAGGTGAGCTCAGGCTGGGAAAGCTGCCAGCCTTCTGCACTGCTTCCCAGCAGAGAGAACTTCTTCCTCTACACCTCAGCCAGTGCTGGTTGCTGGCAGGAGCAGAAAGAGACTTCCAAATGTGCCTAGGAAACAGGGAAAGGGTTAGAGCTGGACAGCATGGGGCTGTAGCAGAGTGCACACAGGGATATGTGGGCAGGAAGGAGCTCTCAGCATTCCACTCCTTTGGAGGAGAGAGGCTGAAGCATAGCAGCCTCTCTCCCAGGGAGCATGGCAGGAGCAGTTAGGTGAGTAGCTAATGGAAGGACATCAGTGAGGTAATGCAGCATTTCCAGGCAGGAATTCTCACTGGGGAAGCACAGGTACATTTGTAAGGTTTCAGAGCTGGCTCCCTGACTTTCCTCCAGCTCCACAAAAGTGCCTTCTCTGAAACCCCAGACTGAGCACCAGCTTGTTTCCAAAGGAATCAGCAGCTTTGGGTGAGGGAATAGGTGTGACGTGGCTTGCAGACATTAATTGTGTGGGTAGATAGGCAATGGAGGAGGAGGAGATGAAGATCAGGCAGATAAGGCATCTATCTGGAAAATCTCTGGCGCTTAGGTGCTGTACATTTTTACCATCCTCGTTTCACAGATGGGGAAGAAGAGATATGGAAACAATTCTGAGCATCCTGAGCAATCCCTGACTTGGAGACATGTCTGGTCTTGGAACAGGCATAAGACAACCTGTTAACTTCCCACTGGGTCTGCAATGCTTCCTCTTCGGTGAGAGCCCCAGGAGGGCCACAGTGCACTGCAAAGCTCTTTCCTGCACTTCACCTGGTCTCTTGTAGGCCATGGAAAAGATAATCCCACTATCAAGTGAGGAGTGATTTACTAAAGGTGTGGACAGCAGTGTGAGATAGAGATCAGCAGCATCCTCAGCCCCAGGAAGAGGAGGATGAGGCAGTGATGATAAGGGGGACATGGATCCCATCAGCTGCAGGCAGTTCTGATACAGCTTAAACAAGGGTGCTTGGCAGATGCCATGAAAACATGACTGTAGTGAAATATCTGGAACGAATTTACTCCAGAAATGGATCCATTTTCTTCCAGCAGGTGAAGGATTCCAGGTGAAGGACTCCACAGCCCTCCCTCTGGCCAGTGAAGCTGATGGGCATGAAGAGATTAACTTTGCATCGAAAAGATGTTCAATGCAGGAGGAATTAAAAGCCTTCTGGAGAGACTGCTTCTCCAGTGACCCCACAGAATTCATGGAACAGGACCATAAACACCTCGTTGTGCAGGCACAGGCTGTTTCTTTAACTGCTTCTAAATGAGGCACCTCCCCTAGCCCCCCCTAAACCCTGCAAACAGCTCAAAGCTTGGCATATGCATTTGTGATGTGCTGTGGGCTCCTCTTCCACCCATCTAGCTAAAAAAATCCTGTCTCTCCCCTGTGCCCCAACGGGGGGAGCAGGGAAGTGAAGGGTTCCCCTCTCCCCACATTCAAAATTGCCCCACTGACACTCGAGAGGCACAAGGGAGGCACCTAATTTACTACTACTCAGCACTTGTAAAGTGCTGAATGAATATTAATGAACTGATGTAATTAAAATGATGCAGACATTCAAGTGTAGTATCTGCCTGTCCTTGTATCTTCCTGGATAAGATGAGGAAGAAATTCCCTGCTGCTTAAGGACACACATTCAAAATTGCCCCACTGACACTCGAGAGGCACAAGGGAGGCACCTAATTTACTACTACTCAGCACTTGTAAAGTGCTGAATGAATATTAATGAACTGATGTAATTAAAATGATGCAGACATTCAAGTGTAGTATCTGCCTGTCCTTGTATCTTCCTGGATAAGATGAGGAAGAAATTCCCTGCTGCTTAAGGACACAAAAAAAAATTAAAAGCCTGCTGTTGATTTGTTAACTCTTTTTGTACAAAGAGGCAGGAGCTGCATTTAACAGGTTCACCTAATGTTGTCATTTAGAGCTAAGGTTAATTTGAAGGATTTCAGCTTTCCAGAGCAGCATCCCTGAGGGTGGTTTTGCTGGAGCTGGATCAGACTTCTACACCCACTGATGAGCTGCCTTCCAGCTCTGAAGACCAACAAGGGTCTCACACATCTCTGCTTACAACCCACACTTATTTGATGTACAGAACTCCTGAGACAGGTCCCATCCAGCTCAGAATATTCTAGAATTCCAGAACTCAGAAGCAGGGAAATCCCAGCTGGGCTTCAAAATCCTAAAAGTCATTCAAAGCCAGGTTTGGATAGGGCTTGGAGAAACCTGGTCTAGAAAGTAACAGCCCTGCCCAGTGTTTCCCAACACACACCATCCTATGGCTCTCACCTGAGCCCCCCACCCTGAAATCACATCCCTCTGGGAGAGGGAACCAGCATCTCTTTGCCCTGGGCGAGTAGCACCAGTGTTTGTGATGCAGAGGACAAGGAATGTTATCTTCCAGGACTGATCAATCATTCAGCTGTCAGGGGGAAGATCGGGAGGGAAGAGGCAGAGGGAAGCAGGAGGACTTTGCCCTGAGGCTTGGTTCCAAAAGTAGCCAAGTTAACCCATTCCTATCCTCTCCATGACCAAACATCAGTAATTTTGTCATCACAAAGAACTTTCTAACACAAATCACAGAAAGATTCCTGGGAAACAACTCAAAACCGTTGCAAGTTTTCCATCAGTGTGTCAAACCCGAGGAATAATCAAGACCTTGGATACCTCATGCTGAGGTTCACTGGTACTTGGGAATACCAAGCCAGCTCCTCACTTTTCTCTAATCAGACTGGCCCATCATCACCCTGATCATTTCTGCATCAGTTCCACAAACACAGACCACAGGGCATGATAAACTGCTAAAATCCCAGATGAACAACATGTAACAGGCAGGATGTGTGTGAGGAGTTGGCTGAGGCTGAGCCCCATCACCCTTCTGCTGAGGGAACTCCCAGACTGGAAGCACAGCAAGGTGCCCTCAGCCCATGCAAGAAGATGTTCTGGAGTTGGAATACAACAGAGCAACTGCACACCCTCATTTGGTCCCTTTTCCAGGCCCATCCTGCAGCAGCTTCCACTGCACCTTTCCCAAAGCTTGGCAATTCCAAACAAACCACAACACCACTGCTCTGTGCTGACAGCACTGAGAGATGATCTCTCTGCTTCCCCAATACAAGGCTCTCTGTGACCCAGACCATGTGATTCCTACTCCTGACTGGCTCCCAGTTTCACACTGGGAAACAGCTGGAAGACACAGCAGCAACAGCACGTCAGAGGATCCTGAGAGAGATGAAAAACAGCTCCTGGCTCTCCAGAGCCATGGACATGAGCTTACCTTCTTCAGCTTGCCTGTCTTAGTCCCCACGAACACCACACTGTAGCCGTTGTAGACGTAGGAGGCCACGGAAGTCATCCGGTCACGGCTGGAGGTGAAGAGTGTCACCCCATCCACAGGCACTGAGCCCCCCAGGGGCTGGTTGATGTCGAGCCCACAGAAATTGTCATCGATGGGGACTGGCTGGAAAGACAAGGTTTGGGGCAGTTGTGAGTGACACACAGAGCACAGGGCAGTCCCACACACTTGGGGTCACAAGGAGAGGAGCCGGTGGTGCTGGCAGCAGGTTGAGGGTCACCAAGATGCCACCCCCTGCATAGGGACCCTGCCAGCTTTAGCCACCTTCCCCATGGCTTGTTGCCTTGACTACCTGAGGCCAAGACATCCTATAGCTGCTCCTAAATGTGTTTGTGTTAGGGAAGAACCCTAAGTCCAATAGACATTTCCACTCATTTTCTACATCTACCAAGTTTCTCATGGGTTTCTCCCCAGTGCTTGGCCATGCAGGGACTCTCTGCCCCACTGATTTTACCTCCTCTCCACCCCATTTCTAGATAAGTACAGAGGTGCCCAGCATGCCCACATCAGGAAGGGCTTCCCTCAAGAACCATGCCAGCCCTGCTGCTGGCATCTCACAGTGGTGCAAAGCTGTGGTGTGGGACAGGCTGGGGTTGGTAACCAGCCAGAGGAGAAGCTGGACATGGCTGATCCCACACCCTGGAAAGGTGAGTGAACACACAGGACATAGATTCTGCCCCACAAACCACCCAGGTGCTAAATGTGGAGATGAACTTTTGCTCCTTCCATCACCCACCTGTGCACTCTCCTACAAACAAACAACCTCTCTGTGCCTCAGTTTCCCTTCTACGACACAGGGAATATGGACACCAGCGCTTCCCCAGAGCACCACTTGCCATAAAAGCAAGAGAAAAATCCTTGTGCTGACAGTTAAGTGTTATTAAGCCACATCAGCTGAGGTTGCTCCAGTGAGTTCCTACGCGGCGGCGGGTGGTGACATGGGTGGCCGCTTGCCATCACACCGACTGCCATCCACTTATTTTCCACAAGGGACATTAACTACCCAATGCTCAGGCACATTGAGTTGTAACTGCACTGGGATGACTCTCTGCAAGCCACTGCTCAAGCTTCTCTCTGCCTTCCTTCTTTCATTTCATTTAACCCATCTTTATCTCTTCCCAGCAGCCAAACGGAATATTCCAGGCAAAAAGAAACCCTCAGGGATTCTCAAGTCAGCCCAGGAACGATCTGCATGTGAGTCGAGATTAAAGAAATCAGTTGAACAAAAATACAAAAGAGACAATATGTCGTTTGTATTTATTTTGTTAGTTTGTTGATATCACCCTCCTTCTTGGGAAGGGCAAGAAACTCCCTCCAGCTTCCACAGCCCCAGGCTAGGAAAGACTTCCAGTAAGATGCACACCCTTATTCATCTGCCTTAATGCCATCCCTACCTTCCATGGCCATCACTAACTGCCTGGTAAGAACGTGGGTTAAAAGGGAAGAGGACTGTGATGTCTGTTCTGTGTTCAGGGAAACTGAGGCACAGGAAGATCCATCCTATTGTGCAAACTCACGTTCCGGTGGACCAGGTGTTGATCCTGGTCCTCCAGGGCTACCACAACCAACATCCAGAGCATCCTTACCGCTTTAGTGCACTGGACATCCTTCCCCAGCAGCCAGTTGAGCTCCAAGTTGCCTTCCCCCTGGTAGCAGGACTGCAGACGGTCCTTGATCTGAGCGTTGATGGTGCGGATGGGGAAGACACAGAGCGCAGAGTCGTCGGGTGGCTGATGGTACTGCTTCTGGCCCTTGGAGAAGATGGCAAAGAGGACATCCTCCTGGGCTGTGATGTTGAGAGACTTGGCCAGCACGTCTCCTGGCTTGGAGAGGTATGCTGCTTGCAGGAGGCGATACTCTGTGTCCCCCTTGACGCAGCCAAAGGGCAGAGAGACGTAGGAGTGGAACTTGGGGTCGTCTTTGCAGAGACGGACGATGCGAGACGTGTAAAAGAGGTCACTGGCTGAGTTGATGGAGACACCCTCGGGGGTCTCTGGCTGCACAGTCAAAAAATACACAAAGTTGCCGCTGGCAAAGCCGTAGATGTAGAAGATGTCGAAGTGCGAAACGAGGGCCAAAGTATCTGAGGGGATTTTGATGAGGGAGGAGACAAAGTCACTGTGGAGCTCATAATCCAACATCGCTGACGACTCTGGGTCCCGGGGGAGTTTGCGGCTGGAGAGGGTGGGGAAATAATCCTGTTTCCCATCCACTGCTGTGCCAATGAAGAGCTTCCCATCTTCTCCTTCCGAGCGCACGATCACCCCGTACATGGTGCCCGTCTTGTTGACGCTGGAGAGGTAGTGCTCCTTTTTGTGAGATGGCTCTACCAGGATGAAGAGGTCATCCAGGCGCAGCAGCTTGCAGAGCCTGCCACAGGCCAGCAGCCTGTTCTCAGAGTAGTCAATGATGAGCAGCTTGTTGACGTTGTTGGTGAGGGTGAGGATCTCGCTGCATGGCTGGACGATGAGGGGTGGGTAGCAGGATTTATTGTCCTCCTCAGGACCAGTTTTATGAGCCACCAGAATAGTCAGGTTACCCGAAAGCTTGTAAACCCTGTTGATAGCCCCAACGTAGACTGCTCCGGTGCCTTGGTGGACAGTCAGGTGGTTGAACGTCCAGTCCCTGTTCTCAGAGTGGAAAGTGCTGAACAAGGCATTGCTGGACACGTTTCGGGAGAGCAATGCCAGGAAGAGACAGAGCAAAGCCACCGACCAGCCATCAGAGTCCGGTACCCGAGGCCAGTTCTTCCTCTGATCCATCCTGGGAAAGGCAAACTTCGTGTTCCCTGTGCGTGTCCTGAGCCCCAGCAATGTCCCTCACATGGTTCTGTGCAAAGAAAAGAAACACCCAGAGCAAAGGATTAGATCCAGTGTGCCCTGCAGATAAAATTCAAAGGAGGCTTTCTAATTACACAGTCCTTGAGATAAAGTGAGGATGTCTCTAAGCGTAACAAGAATTAAGCAGGTCTCCTAACTTACTGGTGAACAGTTCAGGCTTGATGTTTTTCCACTTGGTTCAGCCTCTGCATGTTAATTTGTTGTGTGGTTTAGCTGTTTATAACTGCTCTGCTCAGCTATGGGAGGGGATAATCAGCTCCAGCCCAAGACAAAGCCTGCAGCTCTCACACCCAACCATCAATCTGCAATCTTGGCTAAAAGGATGTCTCCTGCAGGGTATGTTGTTAGAAGCAACAGCGGAAATAAGAGGTGTTTTCTACCTTTAAACCCTCTCTGATTTAATCTGGAAACCTGAGGAAGAAGTCTCATGCAGGCAGGTTCATTGAGCACACACACACTGAAGGCTCTGGCATCTCCCCTCCACCCTTCCCCAGAGCCAGAAATGTCTCTGCAGGTGCTTTTCAGGCAGAAGCTTCTCCCAGCATTTACAAGGTACTTTACTGACAAAAAGCAGCTGCCACCAAGGTGGGAACACATGGTTAGATCAGCCACCAAACCCTGTCATCAGCACTGTGTGCAGGGGAGAGACTACCAACCTGGGAGACAAATTTCCTGCTCTAACAAAACTTGGAGGTGATGGTTGAAACCTAGACAAAGAGACAGCCTGGACTCTGGGTCCAGAAGACCTGATGCCAACCAAATCATCCACGTGCCCTTCCTGATAGTTCTATGGAAGATAGTCAGAAGCAGAGTCTCCTTCAACTGACATGTTTTCACCCATATAGACAAGGGAATACTGGAGCTGGAAAGGTCTGGCCACAATCTCTGCAGAAATCAGGCATTAAACACAGGGTTTGGTTCTTGGTTTGCTTTTGTGGGTGGTTCCAAATCACCTAGACCTCACACCCAGGCCTGAGGGATGACTAGAGCCCTGCTGATCCCTATCCCCATCCTCCCTGTTCACACAGGCAGCTGTCAGACTGGATTAGGAATCACCAGGCTGGAATTTCCTTAGGAAGCATGTGC
This sequence comes from Acanthisitta chloris, assembly GCF_000695815.1. NCBI lineage: Eukaryota > Metazoa > Chordata > Aves > Passeriformes > Acanthisittidae > Acanthisitta > Acanthisitta chloris. Next base: position 19,272 of record NW_008671508.1, on the reverse strand, counting down.
TTGCTTTGGAGACGCTGGGGCTGCACGAGGCATGTTCACATCTGAGCTCTCCGTCCGCCCTTCCGCTCAGCACGAGCACAGGCAGACACAGGAGCTGTTGAAGGAGACCCTTACAACCCTCTGCCACCTCCACCTCTTCACCAGCACCTCTGCTAAGCTGGCAGACTCCCCTCACAAGAATATGAACATTGAAGATAAACCAAATCCATGCATTTCCTGGTCTGTCTCATTTAATGTGGATCCAGCTCGGATCACCCCATACAGAAGGTGTTAGCTTGATTCCCAGCTCTGCCACAGACTTCCAGCATCACTTTGGGCTTCCATAAAGCAGCTGAGCACCCTGCACAGGTCCCTGCAAGGACCCAGCTTGGAAAAGCCATGATCTCACCATGGAAGGGTTCAACTAGCATTTCTGCACCTTCCTTGCCACCACAGATGTGCCTGGAGGTCACTAGATTGTGCCTCATCACTGTTATCATCTCTAGACCTGACCATGACTTGTACTCCTAGCTTGACCTCAGCCTTGCTCATCACCACCATCATCACTGAATCATAATTATAGAATGGTTTGAGTTGAAAGAGCCCTTAAAACTCATCTCATGCCATGGGCAAGGATACCTTCCATTAGACCAGGTTGTTCAGCCTCTCCACAGATGTGTCAGACCACCTCGACTCAGAAAACCATCACAAAGTTCTCCTTTATCCCAAATGATGCATTTCTTACGTGCTCCAGGCTGGACAATCAAAGGAACAATTTCAGCCTGCCTTGGGGAGAAACATTCCTCAGCACCTCAGGGTCACACTAGCCCTGAGAAGAAGCTGAGCAGGAGCCACAATTCCACCTGCAATGAAGTCCCTTCACCTCCCACAGCAGCCACACAAACCCCCAGCACACCCACCAGGGAGAAACCTGCACTCTGCAGCTTTGCCTCCCTCCTGCCCTGTGTGCAGGATGCAGGAGGCTGTTCCTTCCACAGTCTAAGCTCAGCTGCCCTCACCTGGGGGCACCCCCAGTCTGATCCATGCTAATCTTCATTTTGGTGCTGGAAATCATTCCCACTGCTCAAACTCCACACTGAGCTCCTGAGTGTCACCCAGCAGCCACTCTTTAGGCTTGTTACCGCCGCAGAGGTGACAAAGGAGCTCTGTCCCTGGGCTGCACGTCTCTGTCACTGACAAGACAGGAGAAGGAGAGTGGTAATGGCTTTCTCATTCTGCTCAGGGATACGTTTCCCTGGCTGCTGCTGATTGCCAGTCTCTTAATTCCCACCTTTGGCTGAGGCAGTTTCTCTCTCCCAGTGAGGACACAGACCCTGCCGTGGCCTTATTGCTGTTTGGATGATTGTGGCAGAAAACAGCTGCTCATCCTGTGTTCCCCAACGTGCCACAACAGCACCAGAGTGACTTGCCATTAATGGCTCTTGCCATTAAATTGTTGAGCGAACGTCCCCACATGGTTCTTTGAATCCAGAAACACCTTCCAAAATTACACAAATCAAATGGGTCCCAAGGATCTCCTGGAGGAAGACTCTCCATACTGCCCATCCATGCAAGGGCTGGTGAGCTGCAGTGGGCACAGAGATCTCAGAGCAGCTTTTCTCTTGGATAACGTGGCAGTGCAGCCTGATACACCAAGAAATCCCCATGTGGCACTGGTAGGAAAATGCCAGTCAGCAGTGGGGTGACCTTGTAAACACACAGGACAATCCTAGACCATGGAAGAGCTCCAGGGGAGCCCAGCAAAGGTGGCACAAGAGCTGTGGATATGAGAGTCCCATGGAACAGCTCAGTTGGTGGCAAAGCACTTCCAGACCAACACAGACAAAGCCTGGAGAACCTCAGTGCTCCAAGCAAGTGCTGGGACACAGCACCCTCACTGCCTGTGCTTTGGGGAGAGCACAGAGACAACAGGCTCTGCCCTTGGGCTTCCCTTCAAGGCCAAGCATCACCCAAAAATAAAGCCAACCTCAGCCTCTCAGTCATGAGATGCAGAGATTCCTCTGGAACAGAGGTCTCTGGTTCAAGGGAAGTCCAGAAAAAGATTGTGCAGAGGACAGGGAGGCTCTGCTATAAATCTCAGCAGACACAGTTTTCCTGCTCAGCATTTTCCAGCTTTTAAAAAGCTGCTCCATTGGAAAGTGAGAAAACAAACAGCTAGAAATTAATTCATTTAAACAATTAAATTTTATGTACATCTATACATATGGGACAAGAGCAGCTCTTTGCTTGGACCACAGCAGTACTAATATCTTTTCCAACAATGTTTTCATCCAAAGATAGTACAAAAGCCAATGCCAGGCTGGAGCTGCTGTGCAGTGGAGCTGTCAGCTGCAGCCTGACTTCTGTGCTGTGCCTTACAGTGAAGGTTTTGCAGAGTATTTGTGAACAGTCACTGCCAAAGGCAAGAGAGATCATCCAGGAAGAAGATTCTGCACTTTCAAACATTATCTGAACATGACAGAGCATGGCCATGAGCTGACAGCCTACTGGGGATGATGAGCCATCCCTGGCTCTGTGTCATCCTGGGGGGCAACTCCTGAGGCTCCCACTATCCCAGGGCCAGAGGGCAACGTGTGAATGAGCAGGGATCAGTGGTACAGTCATCAAACATCAAGAGGAACCCATTGAGTGCAAGGTTTAGATTGGATATTAGGAAGAAATTCTTCCCTGTGAAGATACTGAGGCACTGGCACAGGTTGCCCAGAGAAGCTATGAGTGCTCCAACCCTGGAAATGTTCAAGGATAGGTTGGACAGGACTTGGAACTGGTGGAAGGTGTCCTGCTCATGGCAGTGAGTGGAATGAGATGAGTTTTAAGGTCCCTTCCAACCCAAACCATTCTGGGATTCACTATGGAGGACTTTGGGGATGGCCAAACACCTGGGGAGTTAAACACCAGGG
>NW_008671508.1:4775-16288 GCF_000695815.1 Acanthisitta chloris | reverse complement strand
AAGAGAGTTTAAAATGCAGCCTGCAAAGCAATCTGAAGCTATTAGTAACGCAAGGTGAAAGCGAGAGTAAATTCAGGGACACAATATAAACCCAAGCAGCTGAAAGGCCTCAATTAGGCTGAAAGGAGTTATCTGGTATTTAAATAATTATTAGATTGAAGGAATAATCACAGGTCTGAGCCGATTTTTTTCCCCCACTGTCATCCTAATGGAGACTATAATATTATTATTCAAATGCCCATGATTCTTATTGAGGGGGGAAGAAAAAAAAAAAAAAGGGCTCATTTAATCTCCCTACGACAGGGCTTCAGGAGGCATGATTAGTCATTTCTCTCGTTTCAGCTGTCACTCACTCACGGGCACCACACTTTGTCATTAGTGGCATTTTATGTGCACCAAAAAAAAAAAAGGAAAATTAAAGCGAAAACAAAAAGAGAATCTCCTGTGGAAAATGACGGATCAAAGGAGCAATTTTGATGTCACCAGCACAGCAGCTGTGTTTGCTTTGCAGTGATGCTGTCTTTTCTTCTGGGGTAGGGTTGGTCTCGTGAGCTGTGATTTGTACACAGCATCGCTGTGTCCTCACTGATTGTCTCTGCTCTCTCAGGTCCTGCACTCCTGGGATACTCCATCCCCCTCTGGAGGAGGCAACTCCTACAGACTCCTCCAGGACAGTGCAAAGCATCTGCACTCACCCCCAGTGCACTCATCAAACCCAAAATCTGCACCAGCTCCTGCATCCTCACCGATCCCTCCATCACCTCCTCCCCTCCACCCCAACTCACAGCATCCCAGTGCCACGTGCTTTTCCCAAGCTGTCCCTGCACTGCTCTCTGTCCAGAGGCCACCAAGGTCCCCAACCACCCACCGAGGGGGAGTGGAGCAAGTGATAAAACTCACTCCAGCTCTTCTCCTAAAGGCACATGGGTTTGGGGAGTTGTCTCACTGAATAAACCCTCCTGAGAAATAACAGAGCCTGCAGGGAGGGGGGCAGCAGGTCTGGGATTGCTTTCTAAGCTGGAGGTGGATTCTGCCCTTTTTGCTTTTTGTAGTCAAATAAGATTCATTGCTGTGAGGCTGGAGCAGGGAGAGAGGCTGGGAGCAGGGAGAGAGGCTGACTCGCACTGCTGACCTCCCCTGCAGGTCACCAGGCTGTCACAAACCCCCCAGAATTATTGAAAGGGTCACCAAAAGGGCAGGCTGCACTATATAAACCAAAAGACAAGAACAAACCATTTGGAACAACCTCACCCTTGCACCAGCTTGACCCTTTCTCTTTGCATTGACTCCATATCGTATCTGCCAACTGGAATGAGGGGGGGAAAAAAAAAGCCACGAGTTTGACCATTTCTTTGCAGCAAGGGAGAACACACGTGCTGGGTCTAGAGCCCACCAGGAATTTTCCTGTGAAACCTTTCCAAGCATTAAAGCTGCTGTGGTGATTTATCCCCTTTGGAGGAGTGATATTCAGGATACATTTGTCAGCTACGGAGGAAGACCTTACAATAATTAATAGGGTTTTGGTTTAGTTAGACAAAAGCTCTGAGCCAAACTGTCTGATCGAAGCATCTCCAAGCTCTGGGATGTTTCCAAGCCAAGATCAGAGGTCTGGGGTCTCAGTCCTGCCTCCTTGGCCAAGTCACTGCAGCCAGACAAGCTCCACACTGCCAAATCCAAAAACCTGCTCATCTACTCACACAACTCCCTTCCCTGCTCTCAGGGTCTTTGTCCCTTTCTCCAGCAAGAGAAGCCTTGGCACATCCATTCCCCAAGCAGAGGATTTTCTTGGCCATCCCAGAGCAGAGCTGCAGTGAACAACAGCCAGACACCAACCAGACCAAAGTCTGACACCAACCAGACCAAAGTCTGACACCAACTCAAGTCATCAGCAGCTGCATGTGAAGTAATTACAGCTCTGAAACACAAAGCAATGAGGAGAGCTCCCACCACCTTTTCTTTGCCTTTCTTTTGAACATTTTGACCCCTAACAACAATAAGGGCAAGCTGTAAATCACCAGTGAGGTGCCTGGAGACAAGTCTGAGGTTTCTCCTGCACCACAGTGATGATGAATACCAAGTTTTTCCTAAAGCATAACCTGAAACGCTGAACCTTTTGGGTTTTGGATTGAAATCCACCTTCATGTCTCACCCTGGTCACTGCCTGTCCCCACCTGCACAGGGCTGTGCTGGCAGCCACCAGCAGGAACTGCACCAGGAGCTGTGTCCCCACTTTCCTGGAGCTGCTTATTCACAGGGATGGTATTTCACAGGCTTGGCAGCTTTCTGAGAAAGAGGTAAGAGGGCAAAATACAGTATTGTGATTATTGCTTCCTCCAGGCCTGGGACAAGGAAGAGGAGGGGAAGAACAGAACCCCAGCCATGAAAAGGCATTTCCCTGATAACAAACACGATTACATGAATTATGCACAAAATTTGGCCATGTTGTTCAGACCTGAGAGGCTGTTTATACAACGCACTGCTGTGCAAATCACCTCTCCCCTCCAACTCCAACTTGAGCACACATATCCCAACAGGTCCAGAGAAGCAAAGCCCAGGGAGGGAAACTGCTGTAAGCCACATCTTTGCAACTGCAGTTTGGAGGGCACAGTGCAGCACCTTGATCCAATGTTATTCCTGATTTTGTCCCAGACTTGCTGAATAGACCCTCAGCAAGTCATAGGACTCAGCCTTAGCTGTTCTACCTGTAAAATGGGGTGGAATATCCAGCCTAAACCTGCCCTGACACAGCTTCATTCTGTTCCCTCAGGTCCTGTCCCTGGTCACCAGCAAGCAGAGATCGATGCTGTCCCTTCTGCTTCTCCTTGTGGGGAAGTTGTAGACCCTGATGAGGCCTGACCTGAGGCTCCTGTTCTTCAGGCTGAACAAGCCAAGTGACCCCAGAGCCTTTCAGCAGAGCTGGGCTGCTCTCCCCTGAGTGATGACAAGCAAACATAGGCACTGCAGGCTCTGCCCCCCAAGGATGCTGAGACACCCCTGCAACACAGCAAGGAGGCATTTCTTTAACCCTGCCAAACTCATCACTGTCTCCAGGAGAGCACTGGCTCCTCTGGCAAATCTAAAGCAGGACTACAGCTGTGGCTCCAGCGTGGCTTGCACCCAGCTGTGCACTGCAGCTGGAGTCATTTAACCCACCAACCTCAAAAGACATCCAACAAAAATTCATAATCAACCTTGGACACCTCAGTGGCAGAAATTAGACACCTTTTTTCTTTCCCTGTGCTGACACTTGACACCTGCTATCTGAGAAACCACAGCTGGCAGCTATTGAGCTTCAAGTACACTGTTGTGAAATAGCTTATAAATTACCTTGCATCGAGAGAGGTGCTGGGAAAAAAAGAGGACTTGATTCACCAGTCCCTGAGGACAGACTCAAGGCTGGTGACAACACGAGCAGAACAGCTCCTTATTTTCCTGGTTGCCTTGAAGTATGACACAAAGGGAAAACGTAACACTTCTGGAGTTTCAGAGCTGATGTATTTAAGTTTGGGGATGTCTCAGTTGCAGCCAAACCTGTGTAAACAGGTCACTGGCTTTGGATAATATTAAGTCATAAAAGTTTGTGGCCAGAAAGTTGTGTCTAATCCAACCTCCTGCTGCAAGGAGCAGCTGTTCTAATCATCATTCAAGGGATGTTTCTCTAAACTGCCCTTAAGGACCCTCAAGAAAGAGAGTCCACAACCCCTCCAGGCAATCTAGGTCAGTATGTGCCTTAGAAAGTGCTTTTTTTCTAGTCTCTTACCTGAGTCCTGATGGACTGAGGTTTATCCACCTCCTCACTGGTGCACCTGAACATCGTTTGATTATTCATGGACTTTATTCCCAACAAAAGAGAATTTAATGGATGGTGACCTTAGGTGCAAGCAGATTAAATGATTAAATGATTTGCCCGAGGCTAGTCAAAAGGTCCCAGTGGCAAAGCAGAGGAGTTTTATCTCCTGAGCCTCAGCCCAGCACTCTCTCCCCAGGTGACATCCAGCTGCAGTTTATTACAAGAGAGTATTACAGTGCAGCACGAGGGAAGATCACAGAGCAGCCACCGAACCGGAGGAGAAAAATAAGCGGCAGCTTCTCCTGGCCTCACTCCAAGTGCACCACAGGCAAGTGAAGAACCCCAGCTTCAAATTAAATGGGTCCCCAGCCACTCCATTAAACAGAAATCCTGAAACAGAAATCCTTTGGCTGTGCCAGCCCCGTACAGCGAGTGGTGTTCGTTATCCCCAACACTCCCTACGGCTGCCAGATGTATTTACACAGTAGCCACAGTGCTGTTACCTAAGTAAACCAGGAAATTGTACATTTGTTAAAATTAGGTTCTGAGATGCTGAATCCCCAACTGTGCAGCTATAGATTTCGCTCAGCCAGCAGCGCTGAAATGCTGAAGAGCACGCACACACTACTGCCTTGTGTGCACTTTCAGGCCTGTGTGAGAGGTGTTTGCTGGGGAGGATGCTCCATTCACTCCAAAATAGTGTTATCTTTTGGGATGATGAGCAATAACCACCGAGTCAAGGCTACACACTACTCCCTGGTCATCGAGCTGTCCATCCCTGAGCCTTCTCCATCACACTGGGAGGACAAGGGTGGTACAGCACTGACCTGGGGCAGGAGTTATCAGGGTGAGAACTGGAGGAACGTGCACAAGGAAAGGTACATCCCTGCTGTGAGCCCCACACCAGCTCACTGCTTTGCTCCAGATTCCAGCTGCCAGTCACAACACTGACATTCCCACCAGAATCATGAGCGAAATTATCATCCAAGGGATCCAAGAGTTTGGGAAGGCAGAACACAACTGCAAACCCCCTTAAATTAACAAGAAAACCAAATCAGACAGGTTGATGCAGGAGAGAGGCCACACAGCACCAAAGAACCCTTCAGGGACCATTAAGCAGCCCTTGTCAGGCCTGTCTTAGTGTAAGTGTGTGCTGGGAACTGCAGTCACCACCAGCTTCACCAGCCACACGGAGAAAGCACCTTTTCCTCTCAAAGCCTCTTCACCCAGGGTTGTCTGCCCTTCTATGTGCATCACTGGGCTGCTTGATGCAGGTTTGGACAGTGGTTCAAGGTGCCTGAACTATGGGAACCTTCACCCAGGGTTGTCTGCCCTTCTATATGCATCACTGGGCTGCTTGATGCAAGTTTGGACAGTGTTTCAAGGTGCCTGAACTCTGGGAAGTGTAAAGCATCTTCATCCCAGCCCAGTCTATTCACCAAGCATGAAAAGTGACCATCACAGACAGAGTGTGAAGTCCCAGGGACAGCAGCTGGCTGTGGGCAGGATCCTGCTGTGTCCTGGGGAGCTCCCAGTGCTGGCAGCTTGGTGCCCCCAGCCTTGTGTTCTGAGGTCCAGCCATGGAGCTCAAAGCCTGGAGCCTCTGTCCCACCAAGAGCTGAACATCATTTTCTCTCTTACAGCGTTTGGACATCAATGTCTACTTGAGAAAGTGGCTCCTTCACACTCATCTGCTCCATGCTCTTCTGCCCTGCTTTTCAATTTCAGAGCTCTGGCAGATCACTGATTAATTCAAGCCTGTTTAATAACCCTTCTGTTTAGATGAAACAAGCTGTCTTGTTTTCTTTATTTTCAACACTAACTCTTGTTTCTTTGCTAAGGATCTCTGTCATTTAAAAACTTCTCCCTCTCCAACCAAGCTGATAATAAGATGGAGAAAGCATCTGCTTACGTCCACATCTGACACCAGCCAGAAGATACAAGGCTAAAGAGAGGCTGGACATTTTGATGGATAAGACAATCCAAAAAGCCTGAGTTTATCTTGCTAAATCAGTAGCTCTACAAATCTGTGTATAGCTCAGAGCAGAGCACAAACACTGGGACCAGCTCTGGACAACCAGAGAGAGGAAAGGAGACACAGGAGGTGGAACACCCAAACTCCTCACACAACTGATCTGCAGGAAGGTCACTGCACTTCTGCACCCTGTGGGGGTGGAAAACATGCCATAAAACCTCTGGAAGCTGCTGCTGCTGCTCCCACGCTGTGCCCTCAGCGTGGCAATCGATTGGCAATGGTGAGGCCAGAGAGGAGCTCAGCAGCTGCTCCACCACCATCACCAGCTCACTGCAGCATCCACAGCCTCTCCCCTCCTATGGCCCCACCTTCACTCTGTCACCTGCTCACTCCAGAGGGTTCTGAGGCATTGTGACCACTGCCTGGCTCAGCCTCCTCCCTCCCACCCCTGCCCCATCCCACCCACAAGCCCCAAGGACCATGCACGAGGATTAACACACACACACAGGGCCCCAATTCCTGGATGGGAATGATTTGGAGCTTCTCAGCTGTTCTCCTGCCTCTTTGAATTTCAAAGCTGCACTTGTCTGCAGAGCAACTGAGTCACTTCCTTCCTATATCCAGTCTATCGGACTGGATCCAGCAGTGCCCGGAAAACAATAAATCCTTCAAGGACTTGGAAGGCTATATTTCACAGGAATGCAGCAAGCCTTGCCTGCCTGGAGAGCTCCTCCAACACCCTTTAATTCAACACTGCTCCATGGAAGCTCCATCTTCCCATAGCCCCTGTCCCATCCAAGCAGGACTGTGCTCCCCATCCTGGCTGTGTTCCCACCTCCCCCAGCACATGGATCCAAACTACCTCCTCACCCCTGAGTGGATGCATCACTGAGATGCTGATGGGTTAAGAATTGATAATGAATATTCCTTGCTTCCCTAAAATATACAGAGGATTTTGGAGGGAGAGAAGCTACAGTGGAATTTGTTGTAGGACTTCATGGATCCTTTGGCAGATCCAAGGAGACACAAAGGAGTTTGCTCTAAAAAAAAAACCCAAAGCAACATGTGAGAACCAGTACAGATCATGGAAATACTTTCAGCTGGTTCAATTTTATAAGTGTCTCCTTCCAACCACAAAATGACCTTCCAAACCCACAAACATTCCTATAAAGATAAGGACTGTGTGGGCAAAAGCCAAAAACTCAATGATTTGAGTTATCTATGGCCCAAAAGCTGCAGAACTTCCACCAATACAACACAGCTGAGGTGCCTGGCCAAAAAGAAATTCTCAAATCTGAATTTTCATGCAGCTCTGAGGAAATCTGGTGATCCTGGAAAATCCAACATCATTTCAGTGCTGCTTCCATTGTCTTTTTTAGATGGCAGAAGCAAAGCCCAACTGGCTTATATTTAGATTCAGAACTGTTAACCAAATGATCCCACATATATGAGAAAAACCTAAATTAAAATGATATCCTCCTCAATTCAGAACTGTTAACCAAATGATCCCATATATATGAGAAAAACCTAAATTAAAACGATATCCTCCTCGGTAACAAGATGCTAAAGCAGATAATCTGCCCAAATGTCATGTTTATCAGAGGAATTTGCAGAGTATGAAACAGGAATTGTCAGGGATGAACAAATGAGTCAATATTTTGCTTTTCCCCCCATGTTAAAATCTGCACTGTTTGTAGTAAAAACAACGGGTGTTTTTAAATCTTGGGAGGAGAAGGAAATTAAACCAAAATTGTTTGGTTTTCAAAAGTCTTTGCAGCTTGGATAATGTCAGAATAGGTGCTGACAGAGAAGAAGAGCTGCCCAAGCTCTGTGCCAGCAGGACTTGCACCCAGGGAGAACACACCTTTAGTAAAAGTGAATTAAATCTCATCTCAAGCACAAGACTGACATAGAGCTCATTTCATACAGGTCTATGAGGAACTGAATAGTTAAAAACCCAATACATATTGCTGAATTCACCCTCAGAAGTGCAAAATTCCATCTGCAAAGCCAATCCAATCCCACCCAACCTGTCACTCCTGAGGTTACACCTCCCATCGACACAGTGCCCTGGGCTGGGCTTCTTTTCTTTTGTTTAAACAAGTTATACAACATCCTTGGAAGTCTTTTAAAGAGTCTCAGCTTTTGTTTCTTGCTGAGAGTTTGTTCTAGCTCTTCCCAGCTCTGCTCAGGACAAGCTGTGGCCACCTTGAGTCAGGAAATTCATCTGGTGGAACCAAATTGCTCTTGTCACACAATTTATGCCTTGAAAAGCCAAGTTACACAACCACTTGTACCAGCACCTTATTATATCCCAGTGGACAAGCAAAAGGGGCTCCTGCTTCTTTCTTCCAGTGAACTCTGGAGTGTTTGCCCATGCTCCCTGGTTGCTATGAGATTTTAAAGACAGTCTAAACCTGTTACTACTGAACAGGCCTTTAACACAATTCCTGCTCCATGAGGCTCCTCAGCTGCCAGTGGAGCCAAACACAGCAGTGCACTAAGCAGAGCAGAGCTCCTCACTCCTGCTGCAATTAACTCCTTGAGAACTGCAGAAAAAAAAACCTTTACAGCTAGGAGAGAAAGAACCTGCAGTGAGCCTTTTGCTGCTGTAGCATCTCTCAGCCAAGCAAACAACTGGATGCTTTTCCATCAGCTTCTGTAACACAGTGGATGATGCCCCTGTGATGTTAAATGGATTTGGAAGAACAGAGGGGCAGATAGCAAAAGTCAGGATTTTTAGAAGGTTTAAGGCAAATACAGAAGCATTTTGAGGTAGAATTTGAAAAGTTCTTACTCTCAATTTGTTTACTTCAGATCTATAACAGAATGATTTGGGTTGGAAGGGAACTTAAAGCTCATCTCATTCCCACCCCCGAAATGATCAGGGACACCTTCCACTAGATTATGTTGCTCCAAACCCTGTCCAACCTGGCCTGGAATACTTCCAGGTAAGTGACTTTTAAGGTCTCTTTCAATCCAAACCATTCTATGGTTTTTAGCTTCAGCACAGACTTAAAACCTGTGAGATGACAAATTTCAAGCATAAGAATAACTGAGTCAGTTAGGAAAGCTCCAGGAACGCTCCCTTTTCCTCCCCACCTCTTTGCACTTCCATTAGAAAAAATCCAAAGGAAATTCACAGGCTTTTTTTTGTTTGTTTGTTTAAATAACATCACAGGCTGTGACATAAACCAGCAAAGGCAGGAAATATGATCAAGAGGGCAGTGCTCCATCCTCTGCTCCTGTCACTGTGACTTTTTGGGGACTTGGCAAATGAATGAGTAAAGGAGACAGCCAGAGTGTTTTATGGAGTTGAACTGTAACATCCCTGTTAAGCAGCCAACTTACCATTTCTCTGCTCTGACACCAATAAATCTACCCAGCCACGGCAAACAAAGCTCTTCACATGAACTGGCCACACGTGAACCCCTTGGATTTGGCTACCTGGGCAAACACCCAGCCCAATGCTTTGGGAATAGCCTCCAAGAAGTGAGAAATGATCCATTTCTAACATGACTTAGGAGTTTTTAACCCTGTTCCCAGCACACACATGTTCACCACAGCGCCTACTTTTCCAATTCCCACAATCTCAGCTTCCCACTTCGAGGAAACAGCCACATTAGACTCTAAAGAAAACCTTGACAAGGCAAACCCTGAAAGCCCAGAAATCGAGAAGCAAATCAAAAGAATCCAAAGCCAAATTGTAAGTATTATAGAAGTGCTAGTCAAAAAACCTTAGAGCTCAAACTCACTTTTTGGCAGCTCATTCCCAGGTTAACAAACCCAAGCAGTATGATGCAGGAACATCAGGAAAACCCTTACACTCCTCCAGATTTCTTCCCTTCTCCCGTTTCATGCCCAGTTTCCTCCAGTATGCCCAGTGCACCGCACACGAGGGATCGCTCCGAGCTCTCGCCGATGACGAGAAACCACTACAGAGGAAAAGCTACACATAAATCTTTCTGGGAGGCATTTGTTCCCAGGCTTGCTAAGCCTGGAAATAACACGAGGAACTTCTTCCACGCTGAGTCAGGGTGTGACGGTGGCTCCTGGACCAGCCGTGGTGGATCTGCTTCCTTCCCTGCGCACGCGTCACAGGCAGCAGAGCCAGCAGCCAGTGCTGCCCCACAGCTTTCCTGTTTTCCTCAGTGCTGTGTGGCTTCCCGAGACATGGGACAGGGAAATGAGGCTCTGGAGCTTGACACGGAGCTGCTGCAGGAATTAAACTGCTATTTAGCCAGTGCTGTTAAGCACCAGCAGGAGCCGAGAGGAAAATAAGCTGTTTCCTCTCAGCTGCCCTGATATACACCAGAAATGCCTTCTGCAAGGACTATCACTCCCCCATCAACCATTTCTACACTAGGAAAATGGAGTAAGATCTGCCTGTGCATCCTAAGGTCTCCTCCCCACACATCCCAGTATACCCACTATGATCCCCATGCCAAGTTGAGGCCACAGCAGGTGGGACACACTGGTCCAGCCCTTGGGAATGTCTCAGCCCCTCCAGGTCACCACAGAGAGGCAGAGGCTGAGTCCACACTCAGCTCCTCCTGTCTGTGCTCACTCCTCTGAACAGTCTCCTGCTCAACATGGATTTTCCTGGTGTAACTGTTCCTAGAGCAACAGCACCTAGACCAGCACCTCCCTGTGCTCCCAGCAGAATTAGTGGTTGGGTTGTGAGCACAGGTATGGCATTAAATAGCACTGACACCCACGGGACACCTCACCAAACCCAACCAAAGGCTGATCCAACAGCCACTTACCGCGGAGGTGGTTTGGCCGCAGCGACAGCCAGGAGGGAGCCTGTCCTTCCCGTCCCACTCCCAGCTCCAAGGGGCCAAACTGGTGCTCCAGTCTGAGCCCTGCCGTGCTCCCAGCCCAGCACTGAGCCTCCTCCCTCCCAGCACAGCCCCAGCTCAGCCAGCAGCTCCAGTAATGAGCTCTGAGCAGGGAGCAGCGGCGGCAGCGGGAGGAGGAGAGGTGAGAGGTCAGTGTAATATTTACTCAGACGTCACCTTTCGCTTTTATGAAGTGGGGAAATGGTGTTGGAGCAGGAAAAGGGCTGTGAGGGACGTTCCTGCCTGGGAAGCTGCTGTCACACCAAGGATAACACGCAGCCAGCTCCAAAGAGCCAGAGCCTGGCTTGGGACTGGGATTTCCATCAGACACTCAGATGCCAGAAACACATGGGGCTGGGGATGTGCTCTGGGTTCTTCCCCACCTCCTGCTGCCATCTGCCCCATCGGAGGGGCAGAGGGAATGGCTGGAGCAGGCAGGAGCTCTGCAAATCTCCTGGTCTCCAGGAGGACCCCAGCCAGGCACGAGTCGATCGCACAGAGGTGTCAACCCTGAGAGCTGAATTTTAGGATCTCATAGGAGACATGGAACAGTGTGGAGAGTTAACACAGCATCAAGTGGATAACAGAACTTCCACAGGGGACTTCTGTTTCTTGGAAGAACTATCTCCTTAACAAGTGGCAAGATGGAACCAATGGTGCCCCTTGCCCAGAGCTGTGGCAGGGCTGGTCCCAAGGCAGGGCTGGGGTCCCACTGCCAAGACCAGGCAGGTAAGAGCAGCACTAGCTGCCACCCTGGCAGTGCTCTCCCAGGCTCACTATCACTCTGCCTTTAGAGATCATCTGGACTTTTATTTTTTTCTATAACACGACTCTGATGCCTTTTATCTCCTGCTCTGAACGTAATTTTAGCCCGGATTAAATTTTCATAATATGATACATTTATCTC
>NW_008671508.1:579-4762 GCF_000695815.1 Acanthisitta chloris | reverse complement strand
CAGCACCACCTCCCAGTTCGATTTCAGCCAAACTGAATCTGCGATTACAGTGAGAAACACGAGATGGGCTCTAGCTGATAAGGAGGGGAGGGCACCTCTTTCCCAGCACCCTGTCCCTAGCAGTCCCCTGGCATGAGGCAGTCAGCATCCCTGTCCCCAGCCTCGGGCTGACAGCATCACTCAGCCCCTCCAAGATGCACAGATGGATCAGAATCTAGACTCAAACCCAGCAGAGAACGCACAGCAGATTAGGTACATCACTGACATATGTTGCACTCGTGTGTTTGGTAAACTTGTGCTTTCTTGGTAAGGTTCTTTTTGAGCAGCCTCACCCTGAGCTGAGCAGCTCTCGTGCTTGGGCTCGGACACAGCAAGCAGAGGAGCCACAAGCCACACTTCTATGGACAAGGAGCAGAGAGAGGCAGCCACAGCCAGCCTGCCTTGGCTAGGAATGCTTGAAAAGCACCAAAATCCTCCTGTTCCCACCCCAGTGCTGTGTCCAGTGCAGGTCCAGGTCACACTTGCAGCCCCTGTACCCCAACCTCCCATCACAGCTTTGCCACTTGCTGGGCTTCTGCTCGTTTTTCAGTTGGATCCAGAGATCCCCTCTAGTGGGATGAGGAGGAATTTCATGCCCACATCCCACTCCCATATCCCCCCAGCTCTCTCCTCGAGGCCCAGAGAGCGTGTTGAGCTGCCATGGGGAGCAGGATCATGAATTACTCGCCCTATTTTAACAGAGCCATTCAGGGTGAAGCCAAAACCAGGCTGGAAAGGAAAATGTCAGGGAGGTGGCACAGGTGGGAAAAACGACAGAGAAGAGAACACAGTAGCAAACATCAAGGATAAATCCCTTTCACAACAGTGAAGGGGATGATTTCCAGCAGGAAAACTTCTCCTTGTGACAATAACGTGCCACTTGCTCACGGGGATGATTTCCAGCAGGAAAACTTCTGCTTTTGACCATAACGTGCCACTTGTTCATGTTTTACCAGCGAGGCCACAGGACACTGGAGGTATTGTGGCCACTACAGTGGCACGTGGGGCACAGCCCGAGGCACCCCCAGCTCTTCTCCTCTCTCTCTGGCACTAAACCACACAGTAAATACATATATTTTCACAGCAGAGAAAGACTCTGAACACAAGCCCCGGGCGGCCGCCGCTGCCGCCCAAGGACAGCGCTCTGCCCTCAATTCTGCTTTTGTTCCCTCTTTGCCTTTCATCCCGGAGGCTCCTGCTGCACCACTTCTGCACACAAAGAGCTCGTGGCCTCCTCAGACCAAAACTGCCTTTGAGGCTCACACGGCCGAGCTGTGCCCTCGCCCCGGGGAGGGAGATGGGCACCCAATTAGCTGAGCGAAGGAGGTCGCGCTCAGGATGCTCTTGGTGACACAGACACATCAGATCCACTCACCAGCAGCCCTGGCTCAGCCCCAGGAAGAACTTGGAAACACCTTTTCCCCCTTGGTCCCCCCCTGCCCTCCCCTTTGCTGTTGTGACGGTGGCCTCCCAGCCAAGCTGGTTAAGAGATTAACACTCTAAAAACCACATTTACTCTAATTAGCCATGAAATCTTTGTAACTAAGTGAAAAAATGTTTCCCTTGAGGGATTTTTGTCCATTCATCACTGTTTGAATTGCCGGGGAGGGGGTGGGGGGAAAAGAAAAGAGGGGGGGAAAGGAGAGGAAAAAAAAAAAACCCAACTCTCAGATCTAATGAATTAATAGCAGAATGCCCTGGAGGAGCTACGAGCTCCTACACACCACGGGCACCTCAAAAGGGGCTTTTCACAGGCTCACTGAGGGGACGCTGTGGAATTATTTCGAGTTAACAGACTGTAACACAAGGCTCTGCTCCCGGACGAGCTGGGCAGCTTGGCCAGTGAGCTCTGCTCCTCCTTTCCCTTCCACTGGGATGGACAGACAGACGCTGTGCCCAGCCAGCTGGGTGCCCCTGCCCTCCAGACAGCTTGGGGAGGGACAAAGCTCTACTGGCAGCACCACCAGTACCCCCAGTTCCTGTTTGACTGGGGCAAAACATTTCCGAGTTTGGGTGGGAGGGGAGGCAGAGAATCTTGCCACAACTTCGACCCATAAATATTTCATAGTGCTGGAAGAAGAACGATTATATTCCTGCCAGCACTTTTCTTGTGTATTTTAAATGTGTCACCGCCTTCTACTTTCTCCCCCATTTGTGTTGCTTGTAACAGGCCCATGAAATAAAGATTAGCTGAATAATCAAGAGTGTTTAGAAATGTGAAGGGGCCTGTCTCAGGAGCACGGCGTGCTCAGGTTCATCTTTTGGCTTTTTTTTTTTCTCCTCTCTCTCTTTTTAAGGATGCCAAAAGCAGATGGGGGAGCAGAGTTTTCCTCTCTCTCTTTTTAAGGATGCCAAAGGCAGATGGAGGAGCAGAGTTATCACAGGCTGTAAGAGATGGGCTGGAGCCCGAGCGTGCGGGGCCGAGGAGAGCGGAGAGCACACTCTTCCCCATCAAAAATGACAGCCTCAACGCCGTGTGGAACAGGGGGGCACTCTCCCCCATTACATATTTATTGTTCAAGCTGCAGAGGGGCCAATTAAAACAGCTTGATCACTGCTGTGTTCAAACAGACGTGGCTATGCCGGGAGAAACGGGAGGGAAGAAGCAGGTGTGTGTTTTCCTGTTGAGATACTGCACAGTCCTCTCCCCTGAGAGCCACAAACCAACCTCAGCTGAACAAAGCTACCTCTGCTCCCACAGGAGAGCATCATGTTAGCACCCAACAGCCAGCCCAGCTTCCCACCTTAAGCTCCTCACCACATGGCCCACGCGATTTCTAAATATCGTAGCAGCTTTTGCTTTCTTTCCTAGTTCAACCCTTCTTATCAGCAGCCTACGGCTTGAGACAGTCTGCACCTACATCTGCCCTAGCTTTTTGGGCAATGAGTCCGAGACATGCTCTTAGACTCCCACATTTTGCTGCAACAGGAGTTCCCAAAGTAAGTTCTGGAAAGGCTCGGAGCGATGGTTAAATTGGAGATGTTGGGGAGATACTGCAAATCACATGTTTTCCCCGAGACACCACAGGGTCTGCACAGCAAATGCTCCAAATGTCATTTCCATTTAGCTGCTTTGCGAGCCAATTTGTCACATACTAATGCAATTTGCTGAAGAGAGTTAAAGAGCACAGGGCAGGAGCAGTCACCCCTTCTCCAGGCTCACACAGCCAGCCTGGATCTGCATTTTTCCCTCTTCTGCATCCAGCTGAAGTTCCCTTCTGCTGGAAAGTAGGGGAAGCTCAGAGTTAATGCAAAGAACAAGACCCAGCATGGTAAAAGAGCATGAGGAAAGCTGTTTCCATCATATTGGTGGATTATGTGCAGATCTTATGCAGCATCTGTTACCTGTTTCCACTGCACACACTTGTTATAAGCCAGGGGGAAACTCCACAATTAATTACATCAAACAACACCATAAAGACAATGAGGAATAAATTGGGTTACTTTATCTTCTCGCAACAAGCACTGTGGATATGGTTAGAAGAGTTGAGAGAGATGACTGGTTTGCTAGATAAGCCATTTCACAACAGACATTGTACATGACTCGCTGCTCGCACCAAGTTTCTCAAACCACTTCTATTTCATCTAGTTCCCTGTACCACCCTAAAATACCACATTCAAGCTCTGAGGGTCCTCAAAGTGACAACAAATGGCAAAAGGACAGCAATAAAGACCAAAAAAACCCCACTGAATTTTAAAGGCTCTAACACCTCTGTGTTAAAGGTAAAAAGCCAAACATCTGTTCTGAGGATGGCACAGATTTCTTCTCTTTCAGCTGTAAAGTAGGTCATTTGATTTGAGACACGTTATCAATGAAGCCATCCAGAGCAGGAGAGACAGGACTGTGTCCCCAAGTCAGCTGAGATCTATTAAACACATTCAAGCCAGCACTGAAGCATCAAGTGCTCAGCAAATAACAGGGCAACCCAGTCAGCACTGGGTTTTACACCATGGCACTCTGCTAACTTCACATTCTCTCACCTCCAAGCTTCAACCACTGCTCACAGATGCACAGGTTTTGTTCCCTCTACCTCTTGCTATTCACCTCACTTAATATTAACCTATTGACTTGCTGATACCCCTTAGAACACAGATTAATTGAACATCACTCACTTCACCTCCAGGAACATGCAAGTATTGGCCA
>NW_008671508.1:0-564 GCF_000695815.1 Acanthisitta chloris | reverse complement strand
ATGCCTGACCGTGCCAGGTTAAACGGAGGTCACAATCGGAGAGGACAGCTCGGATAAAGCAGCCTCAGCTGTCACCAATACCAATCCAACAGCTCCAGGGATGGAGAAACTTGGACCACCACACCGGAGCTGGGATTTCCCCGCTGGGAGTACAAGTGCATTTGCCATCCCTCCCCTCATTGCCTTCCAAAAAAAAAGGGTCTTAGGAGGATTTAGGAAACTTTTAATGGGGAATTTATTTCTTATTTTCCCAATGATACAGTGGTATTTTCCAAAACAAGTCCCTCCTTTCCAACAGGAACTTTTGACGGAGATGAGTTTATCCCGGTGCATTGGCCGCTCCAGACCGTGCCCGAGCGCTAACGAACGGCCGCGGAATTAACGAGGGAATACATCGATGTGGAACGCGAGTGAGCACGTAGAGCAGCCCGGGGAGGGAGCGGGAGGTGAATTCTCTGGAACAGGGCACTCGGAGAGGATCCTCCATCCCTCCCCGCAGGCAGCGCCGGGTACCCCGCAAACATCCCCGATCCGTCTGGGCAGAGCCGGGTACCCCCCGAGCAT
>NW_008671507.1:0-3405 GCF_000695815.1 Acanthisitta chloris | reverse complement strand
ACCCCTAAAATTCTCTGATTCTATGAGTGGTTGACACACTGGATCTGTTTGATAAAACTGGATCATTCCCCATCCACACAGGAACTCGCTGACTCCCTGCAGTGCAGTGTCACTTCCATTGGGCCACCCTGGCTGTTTTTCGGGTGTCACAGGCAGTGACAGCAGGATATGCTAAGAGAAGGCTCTCAGGACCCTGCTCCCCTGGGCTCCTGGCCCAGCCCCAGCCTGGCGCATCACGGCTCCGCGGAGCCTCTCTCGGCTCGGCCAGGCTTTCAAGTGCTCTCCAGGCTATTTTTGCAGCGAACCACGTGAGCTGATGGAGCTTTTATTTTTAGCCCTACAGTACAATTTGTTGACTATGGCTCTTTCCTGTGCAATAGGTACTGAAGTGCCAAGGCACTAGAAGCTTTGTAATGCTCCATCAATAAATGTTGCAGTCAATAAATGTTACAACCAATAAATATCACCATCTGCCTTGCGGTTAGCTCCTGCACCCTCCTAGCCCCTAGTCATAGCATATTCATTTAGCTTACAGACCTTTGTGTCATCACTGGTGCACTTCAGATTTACTTCTGTCACTCTCGAGCAGCAGTAAGATGTTCTCCTAGTTCTCCTTTTGAAAGAACCAAATGCTAAATAAACTCTTCTAGCATAAGGCCTTCTGAAGGCTTTCCTAGCTCACTGGAGCCTCACATCACTTGAATATATGGAGTCACCATCCCTGGAAGTGTTTAAGAGGCATCTGGATGTGGCACTGGAGGATATGGTTTAGGGTTTAGGAGTTCCAGCAGTGACAGGTTAATGGTTGGAATGGCTGATCTTAGAGGTCTCCTCCAACCTTGGTGGTTCTATATAGTTTCCAGGGGTGCTGTCACTGGGTACCAAGAGGAGGGCAGAGGCCCAGCTGGGGAAGCTGTTCTGTGCACCCTCAGACAGGACACACAGCGGTGGCAGCAGCTGAAGTCTTATTCTTCACCCCAGTGGTGTTCAAGACCAGGCAGGATGAAGCCTTGAGCAACCTGATCTAATGAGGAGATGTCCCTGCTCAGGGCAGGGGGTTGGAACTAGGTGATCTGTAAGGTCCATTTCATCCCCTAAATTCTGTGATTCTGTGTTTAAGCACACCAACCTTGTGCATTTTCCCTTGGATTTTATAGTCCTGTTGGCGGTGATTATAACTTTCAGTGCTCTTAATTTTGGCCAAATAAAACCAGTAAGTATGCACTGATAAATTAGCAATCACTTGACAAGCAGCTTACCAAACAAGGTCTTCCAAAGGCCTTGGATCCTAAAGATCTACAACATTAGCAAAGCCAAAGGGCACATACAGAGTCACACCAGAGCTGACAGAAAGGAACAATAAGCCTCACTGATATGCTGGATTTCCTAGAGCTCTCAAGAGGAGGTGACATCACCATTCTCCTGGCAATATTTCCCTTCCTATTTGCATTGGAACAGGCCCATAGGGAAGTGGTGAAGTCTCCACCCCTGGAAGGCTTCAAAACACAAATAGACGTGGCACTTTGCGATAAGGTTTAGTGACCATGGTGGTTTTTGGTCCAAGCAATAAAGGGTGCTCAAACTGGGTCCCAGATCACCTCTCCTGCCCCTGAGGTACAACCATCAGCAGTGAGTACAGCGAGAAATTTACACCCTGGGAAGCACAAGAGGCTCAGCAGAAAGTTGTGACCTAGACAGGAACTTGTCCAGGTTTCTCTAGTTTTCAGAAGTGTGAAGAACTCACTGGTTATTGCCAGTGACTTGATGATCTGGGAGATCTTTTCCAACCTTAATAATTACAGGATTCTAGGTGCAATCCCACTGAAGTTATGACCTCACATGACAGTGCCTCTTGTAAGGAGAGCATCAGGATTTCAGTGTTTAATGGCCTTGTGTTAACCTCATATTTCCAACAAAGCCGTGGGACATTGCTGCTTTTCCACACAGGGACTGGGGCTATAAAGCATTGGAAGAACTCTGGACTGAAGACTGTCTGACTTTTTTTGTCTCCTTTTCCTTTGTCCACATTCTCTGTGCTCCTGGTGGAGTTTCTGTACTCAGGTGAAGTGTCTTTTGAAGACATCTCTGCAGCCTTTGCTGCCACACCTGTCAGTCAGTCTCCAGAAGGCACATTCCAGCTGCTTGTCCAATACACCTGCAAAGAGAAATGGCATTTCACAGGACAAAATATTGGCTTTTTAATGAAGCCAAATAAACTTTTCAGTGTTCGCCTTGGATTTCCTAGATAACTTCTAAGCACTGCAGAGCTCAGTTTTCAGCATGTTACATGTGATGACTTGCTGTGATGGTGTTGATGAACCAGTATTAGATAAATCAGTGATCAATAATGGGTTGACTCTATGCCTAGCTGTCTTTAAATCTGGAGGGTGTTCAGTCCCATCTCTGCTGACAATCTCCATCTGACCAGTGAAGCAGACCGTGACAAAAGCTGTGAAGAAAGCTTCCTACTTTACTAATTGGACTGGACTCAGGAGCGAGAGGCTTTCCTGGGAGCATTGCCTGCTTTCCTCATCATTATTTGCATATTCACTTCAGCAGCAAAACAAGTCTATAATTGTTCAGTTCAGAAAGGAAAAGCTTATTACCATGTATGTCTGTCAGGAAAACTCATGTGCAGTCACTGCCTCAGTGCCAAATGGTGCTAAATCTGTGCTATTTACACTGATTTGGGATTAGAAAGTGGATTAAACAATAACTTAAGAGGCAAAGGATGTTAAGGGAAGGAAATTTGCTGGAGACATTGTTTGATGTATCCTTGTGAGTACAAGGCAGAGTTTTTCCACTGCTCAACATGTAAATTGCGTTCGCTGCCTAATTGCTCCAATTGAGGCAACCTGAGGGAGATTACCATCCAGAGATGTTTTGGAACCAATTTATATTTCATGTGCAATTCACAACAGTATTGACACAATCTTCAAATGCAGTAACCTGGGTGGGGCCAGACCTAACTGTGCACCTGCTGCTTTGGTGTCCGACACCACTCACAGACACAGAGACTCAACTCCGATCGCTTGGCTGTGCTCTGTGGCTTGAGACACACAGCTTAGTGCCACAGGGAAGAAAGGGCACTACCAAAATAACTTGATCCAGCTATTTAACCTTCCAAATATCATAGAATCATAGAATTTTAGGGGTTGGAATGGACCTTACAGATCATCCAGCCCCAACCCCCTGCCCTGGGCAGGGACACCTCCCACCACACCAGGTTGCTCAAGGCTTCATCCAACCTGGCTGTGAACACTGCCAGGGTTGGGGCAGCCACAGCCTCCTTGGGCAACCTGGGCCAGTGTCTCACCACCCTTAGAGTAAAAAACCTTTTTTCTAATAACCAAACTAGATTTTCCCTCCTTCAGTTTAAGCCCATTACCTCTTGTCCTATCACTG
>NW_008671506.1:12701-13243 GCF_000695815.1 Acanthisitta chloris | reverse complement strand
ACGGGGACGAGTAAATCACAAAATAATGATAGGATGTAGAAGAAGTACGATCCAAAGCCCGGGGCAGTTTGTCTGGTAACAAGCAATGGTACGTGGACAACCCACAGGCCCGTAGACTGAAAAGTAAAAGAATTTACTTTAAGTCTCCCCACTTTATGTCCAATCTGGGAAAGATCCCCATTCAATAGAAAAAGTGAGCCTTTACAAATAAGACCAAAACGAAAAGTTACCAAAGATGAAAACCCGGATGAAATTTGGCAGGAACGCTCTAGTGGAGTAAAACTTGAATGGGCTCTATAGTCTCTGTTTGGTCCTATAGCAAATTACCGAAACAGAGAAATGATGTACAGACTTACAGGACAGGTAGAAAGATTAGCAAGAGTCACCCAAGAAGGATTTAAAGAATTGAACATACGATTACAAGCTACAACCAAAATGACTCTACAAAATCGGCTGGCCTTAGATATGCTACTCCTGAAAGAACATGGAGTATGCGGATTTTTAAAAGGACAAGTTGATCATTGCTGCATCCATATCCCAAA
>NW_008671506.1:10687-11891 GCF_000695815.1 Acanthisitta chloris | reverse complement strand
CTGTACCCCGACTCCCAGAGCTCTTCAATAAAAGCACCCATATAATCATTCAGTGATTATGTGTTTTCTACGCTAACAATATCACATAAGTATATGCTGAATTTCAAGCTGATGAATTGTCCCCAGTGTATTTTTTTTCCTACCTATCCGAACCTTAACTTGTTTTATTGGTTTTACTTTCACTTTGCTCTAACCTGCACACAGATCAGGCAGAATTCCAAGCTTCCTTTCAGGTAACTGTAGCAGTAGAGATGAATAATACCATGAAAATTTCTGCTCCTCATGTACAAACCTTTACAAAAAAACAGGGAAACTTCACAGGCGTGCTAAAATGCTTTGCAAGCTGCACAGATGGAGCTAGGACTAGGCTGACCTCAGCTTGTGCTAGGGCAAGATTAAGATAAATCAAGATAAAAGCGGCTATATCAGACCCCTGTCAACTGATTTCACTGCCACTTGTGAAAACCTCTGCCTAAAATTTTTCCCACAATACAGTGAGATATAGTAAAGCAGGACTCCATGTGTGGCCTCACCAGTGCTAAGCAGAGGGGGAGCATCACCTTCCTTGACCTGCAAAGTCAGCCATGGAGTAAGAAATGCCTTGAGATGGTTTATTTCTAAAACATGGGAATGAATGGTGAAACCTGTGAATTTATATGAAAAATGTGGTGGGAGACAGCTCTTGGGGAAGATTTGGCTCCCCGAGGCCCCAGGGCTTCTGTTCTGGGCGTGGTCCCTGACAGCTGTGACATCACAAAGGAGTCATTGTGACCCCTGTGACAACAAGCCTTAGAGAGGTGTGGGCCAGCCCTGAAGGGCCACATTGCCTGGCCTCATCTGTCGAGGTCAGACATGTGCAGATGGTGGGACAAAGGACCATTGGGTGCCTTCTGAGGGCACAGCACATTACTTGGACACTGGCAGCACACCGGGACCAACCTGCCACACATGCAGGCTCTATCTGCCATTGCTGAGAGGCAGCTCTTTAGTGAGAGACTTGGGTACCTTTGCTGCTGGCAGCAGATTGCATCCCCAGGACAATGGGACACATTAGTTTCTTAATTTATTGGTTTGCAGAGTGCAATTGGCCTTCGAGGAGGACTTGGTAGAAGGTGACACCTCCTCCCCTGCTGCCAGCAGCAACCAGGTGCACCAGGCTGCACCTCCCAGTGATTCTGAGTACCTAAGGTGCCCAATGTACCTG
>NW_008671506.1:2283-10654 GCF_000695815.1 Acanthisitta chloris | reverse complement strand
CTCTTTCAACATGGTCGACAAGATCTACAGAGCAGTGCACCTGCTGTGTCGGTGGCCTTTACCATGCATCTTCCACAGGATGGGAGGCAGTAATCACGAGGCATACACTGGTCCCACCAGCCACACTCAAGGAGAGCCTTGCTCACATATTGTTAATCTGTTCCAGGCACTTAACAGGACTGGAGCTACAGCAGCTACACAGTCTTATATAGCACCGCACACATTCAAGGACTAAGGAAAGCTTACTACTGTACTTTCCATAGGTACTTCTGTCCTACGGAACAATACTTATACTTACAGAAGTTGACAATCTTGTCATTTAAAAGGTCAGTGCAAACTTTGGTACACAGAAGTTCAGTGTCCAGGCATGGTATCATGGTATCGCTTCAGCATGGTTCTCAAAGCATCACTACAGAAGCTATTTCCAGCACTTGAGTTTTGCCCAAAATATCAACTGGAGAGATCCACTTAAAATTCCAGACATGGCATATCTTATCTTTATTACTACATGAGATATGAAGGAGCAACCCAGCACCTTACAGCAAGTATTTATTTCAGGGCTCTAAATCTATCAGTACAAAGAACAGTTCCTCAAAGAGTGAAAATTGTCCATCTAAGGCATTGCCTGTTTTGAGCAGCTATGCTCAATGTTAAGTAAAGAGGAACAGGTAGAAATTTACTTGCCAGACTTTTTTTTCATGATGCAGAAAAGCTACTCAAAAATAAAAGGCTAACTAATATGGAAGTAACTTAAGTTGCAGCACATCTCCATATTTACCATAACTAGCTACACCAACACATAAGTAATTTATATCAAAAGCTCTCTTGAATCATTTTGAAGGCCAGACTGTGCTTTAAAAAGATTATTAAACTTATCCAAGCAGAATGTCACCCAACTCTAAGAATTCATACTTGGTAATTCTAAAGACCTGTAAGTATATACATTAAATAGTCAAAACCAAGATACTTTACTTTTGTGCACTTAGCTTTCACAGAGAAAGATCTATTTTCATACCTCCATAATGATCACAGTCCCAACCATCATTGAATACATGTCATATTGTGCCACTTGTTTGCTTAGTGAAGAACTCAGAGTCTTCAGCGCCTCCAAGTATTGCTTCAGGACCTTTTTGCCAAGATTTAAGAGTATTTCTGAATTATTTCCCTCTAAATACAGTTTGATCCAATTACCGTGGGATTTTTCTGCTGTCTTAAAATGTTCATATCCAGGATCTGGGCAGGGAGAAAAGAAAAGAGGCAAGAGGATCCATGAACAAAAGAGGACTGATTAGAGATTGATTTGCTTGTATCGTATATAAAAATACATAATTACTATGGAGGTTGAAATTTTTTTCACACCTACAAAGTTACACTACCTTCCTGTGGCAACACCATAATGACCCAGTTACTCAGAATAAAAGCAATTAAACCCAAATCTAATAAAACCTCAAGACCTCTAACAACTGTCAAACCTATTAAAATACCCATTTACTTTTACAAAAAGTTTCCAGGACAAATAATTCAAATGTTTCAGATCCTGAAAAAACAGCAATGTCTTCCACCAGAGCCATTCATTATCCAGGACCTATTGTACAAGCTAAGTGGGAAACGATCAAATAGCCAGTCTCTAGAGGAAACACCAAAGTAGACACACAGCACATCACCTGGTAGTGAGGGCTGGATGAGTAGACGGTGAGATGGATTGAGAACTGAATGAATGTCAGAGTTCAGATGGTTGTGATCAGCAGCATGAAATCCAGTTGGAGGCCTGTCACTCACTAGTGGTATCCCGCAAAGTTCAATACTGGGTCCAGTGTATACTTGCTCATCAATGACTTGGACAAAGGGACAGAGTGTCTCCTCAGCAAGTTCACTGACAACACAAAGCTGGGAGGAGAGGCCGATACCCCAGGAGGACTGCGAAGCCCTTCAGAAGGACATAGACAGGTTGAAGAGTTGGGCAGAGAAGAACTTTCTGAAATTCAACAAAGGCAAATGCAGGGTCCTGCACCTGTTGAAGAATAATGCCAGGCACCAGTACAAGCTAAAGGTTGACCTGCTGGAAAGCAGCTTTGTGGAGAAGAACCTGGGGATCTTGGTGGACAACAAGCTGCCCATGAGCTAGCAGTGTGCCCTTGTGGCCAAGAAGGCCAGTAGGATCCCAGGCTGCATTAGGAAGCACATTACCAGCTGGCTGAGGAGTTGATCCTGCCCCTCTACTCAGCCCTGGTGAGGCCTCACCGGGAGTTCAGGGCTCCTCAGTACACTAGAGACATGGAGCTCCTGGAAGGAGTCCAGAACAGGGCTATGTAGATGATGAGGGATCTGGAGCATGTCTCTTCTGAGGGAGCTGGGTCTATTCAGCCTAGAGAAGAGATGACTGAGCAGTCACCTCATCACTGTATACAAGTATCTGAAGAGAGGGTATCAAGAGGATGGACCCATGCTCTTCTCAGTGATGCCAAGTAATAAGACAAGAGGCGACGAGACGACTCTGATGCACAGGAAGTTCTGCCTGAACACGAGGAAGAACTTCTTTACTGTGCAGGTGACTGAGCACTCAAACAGATTGCACAGAGAGGTTGCACAGTCCTTCTCTGAAGATATGCAAAGTTGTCTGATCACATTCCAGACTAACATGCAGTGGGGGACCCTGCTTGAATAGGGAGGATGAACTGGATGACCTGCAGTGACCCATTTCTACCTTGCCCAATCTATGATTCTGTTTTTAAAATACTGGCCACTGAGTATAGTATGCATTCACAACATAAATTCAGTTGATGACACATGGAAAGCAAAAGCATAACTTTTGGAAACTCGTATCTCACTGGACATTATGCTGTGTGAGAATATTCCTATTTATCTGCATTTCTTTTCAAAAAAATAAATGTTTAGTTTCACTTCACATTAGTAGTCCTTGCTATTTCCCTGCAATTTCACTTGAAAGTTGATAACTTAGCAAAAATGTCAATTTTGAAATTTTTGTAACTTCCAATTCCTCCCTTCTTAGCTAAAAGTAGGGCAAAACATTTGCTGTACAGTTTCAGACAATAAAGGTCAAAGCAATCACTGATATAACTCTGGTGTCATAAAACTTAAGTTACAGCTCATTTTTACTCCTGGTAGATGGACAGTATATCACTTAGGAAAAAAAACACTACATTTTTTGTTAAGCCTTTTCAGCAAAAGTACATTATTGAATCCAGAAACATTTTTAATTTTATTTCAAGTGAATGAAATGAATAAACTATTTCTAGTCACCATTTTTGTACAGTTATGAAAGAACTGTGCTTACCATTTTTAAGACTCTTACCATACAAGACACTTTGTGATCTACTGTGCACTGAATTCAAAGTAAGAATTTTAGAAGGCAGTATTTAACTCACAAAACTTCTAGCAGACTCCAAAGTGCACTCATCCTGCTATGCAGGAGGCTTGCAGGTATCTGCCAGAAAGTACAATTCAGCCAACAGTAAACACCTGTATATCAAGATAGCTACCAGTGTGCACGGAGGATTTAATTTCCTTCCTATAGTTCTCTGAACAGTGAATTCCCTACGAAGTTTCTTTTCCAGTATATTTGAAATAGGAGTTAAATATTCATACTTTTGAGGAAATCCATAAAGGATCATCTAAAATGAGCTTAAATCAAACTGAGATTTGACATGACACTAATTCATTATACAGAACACTGAAATGAGTCCAAGCTACATTTAGAAATACAAATAAATTCTTTGCACATCTTCTGCTTCTGTTCTTTTCATGCATCTTGCCCAGACTCCCTCTTCATTCCTTTTAGCATTTTCATTTCATTCTCATCTACCTCTTTCCATTCTACTGCCCACCAAACTTATTCTGTCCATGTCACGAAAGATGACTGTTTTACTCAAACCCACATACAAGTGAATGATTTAAAGATCTTGCAGATAGGAATAAAGGACCACAGTTACCAAATTTTTTTTGAGAACTCCAACAGTATCTGTACAAGGGCACATTTGTATGCAGGAAGTATAAAATAAGGGTCACAGGCACTAGGTTGTTGGAAAAGCCTTTTGCTAACTGGCAGGTTATATTGGCAAGTCACTCCTGCATGGAATACTCATAAGACAAGTTAAACTCAAGGCAAAATCCAAAGCAAGCTTGTCCAGTTACACATTTCCCAAAGCTCTGACAGTGGTTTATTTGCATGGTAATACATTAGCAATTTCTGCTTCAGCCTCCCTACCATCTTATCACAAGCAGATGGCTATGCTTCGCAAGCACCTGTTTGACAACACTTTCACTTAGTTACAGCCACAGGCAGCAATCATTTAAGAAGAACTATAAATGAAAGAAAAGAATGAATAATGTAAAAGTGGCTTCTCCAGTTTCAATATACAAATGTCCCAGTACGCGTCAAATTATTTCAATCAACACATGCATCTAATAAAAGTTCAGGATCAGTCCCAAATTGAAAGGCTGGCACACATTTTAGTAACAACATCCAATCCTCTCGCAAGCGTGACTCTTCACTTCACTGTAAAATGTATTTCAAAGTCCTAGCTTATCATTCAAGTGCATGTTCAGAAGTTCAGGACATGATGGAAGCACTGCTAGACACAGACTGCCTACTTTACACTGAGCATTGCTGGCTGATATTCAGCTTGGTGTCCCCAAAGATCCCTTGTTCTTCTTCACCAAGCTGCTTTTCAGTCAGTCAATACCCCATCTGCATTGTTGCATGGGATTACTTCTTCCCCTCTGTAAGATTTGGCATTTCCCTTTGCTGAACCTTAAGAGGTTCTTGTCAGCCCATTTCTCCAGCCTGTCAAGGTCCCTCTGAACGGCAGCAGACCCACCTACTGCCTCAAATGCTCATCCAAGTTTTGTATTGTGCCCTCCCCTGGCTGAGCAGGTGCCCTGCCCCATCATCCAGGTCATTAATGAAGATGTTAAATACTACTGGCCTGTGTCAGACCCTGCGGTTGATCACTAGGGACCTGCCTTTATGCCGCTGATCACGGCCACTGCATCCCAGTAACTGAGCCACTTTTCAGCCCACCTCATTGCCCAGTTATCTAGCCTGAACTGCAACAGGATGGCTGAAGCACCATATGAGCAGCATGGATGGTGAGCATGGGGCTTTCTCTAGCTGTTTGAAAACATCCTAATTCTTCTCAATCAGACTCTGTAGGCAACACCCATAACAATACTGCCTATGTCTGTTCACTAATCCTGACCCCAAAGTTCTCAGCTGCTTCATCATCCACTCCCAGGCAGAGATGCATGCCCATCATTGTTCTATCCCAAAAAGGGCAACTGTCACTCTTCACTTTCCCATGTTATAATCATAGAAAGGTTCAGGTTGTCTTTAAACAGCACCTTGTTCACCCCCACCACTGTGAATGGAGACATCTTTCACTAGATCACCACTCATTACTGGTTTCCTTTTGGACACTGAGACACTGACTTTACACATAGGGCCATACAGTCAACTTCTTATTCATTTAACAGTCCACTTGTTGGATCCATATCACTAATACAGCAGCAGGGATGTTGGGGGAGGCCTGACAGAAGTCTAGGAAGATGACACCCATGGCTTTTCTCTCATCCACTGATGCATTTACTTCATTGTAGAAGGCCACTAAATCAGTCAGGCACAGTCTGCCCTTGGCAAAGCAGTGTTGGCCATCTCTAATAACCTTCCTGTCTTCCATGGGTATTGACACCTCTTCCAAGGGGATCCATTTCATGATCTTACCAGGAAGAGAAGAGACTGACTGCTAAGTAGTTCTCAGGGACATCCTTTTTACCTTTTTTAAAAACGGGGCAATCTTCCTGAACATGAATCAGATTACTGAATATCATTACTTGCCCACAAGGTAATCTCTTTATAGGGGAATCACAACAGATATGCACACAGGTGTAAGTGCTTTTAGCCGAATACGTGGAATGGCATTTATCTTCACTTAAAAGCCATGCAAAACAAATGGCTATTCATGCATGCTTTTAAATTACACACATTAGTCACTGAGTTAGTGACACTTTCTTTAGTACTGCTAGGGCTTGAAGCATCCACATCAATCAACAATAAACAAACAGCATGTATCTTTTCCCTTCCAGTCTTAATTGGCCTGACCAAAGTGGTAAGCTACAGCCTTGTACATCTAGGACACTAAGGAAAATGAGACCCCTCTAGAAGATACACAGCAATAGGGAGAATTCACATTAAGACACTGCAGAAAAAGCTACCATGACTGGGACCTAGACTAGGACCATGATACAGAGACTCTGTTACTGAAAGGAGAGAAACTCATTGTGGATGCTTTGTCCCTCCAACTCCTTTTCAGTAAGGCATAAACTCTAATAGCAGTTTGCAGTCACAAACGAGTAGCATAAAAATTTCTCACATGTTCATCCTCAGCAATTTTGATTCCATTTCTCAGATGAAAGCTACGAATTGAAATTAAACTGTTCCCAGACAAAAAAAAAGTGAATATATAAGCCAGAAGCTGGTAGAAGCTTCAATCTGTTTCACCAGTGCTTGCAGAAATACTGTTAGATGGAGTTTTATGATGGAATTTTCAGCAGCACAGGCATATCCTGAACCTCACCAACAGGGCAAGTTTCCTCACTTGACATAAATAGGTTAAGTGAAGAAATCTGTGCAAAAAAAAAAAATTCATAATAGATGGAGTATGGGTCCTACAACTGACATGTTGCTATCAAAAGCAGCATTTGTTTTGCTGCGGTTCCTGGACAGGGTTTAATTATGATTAGAATCTGTGATGTTGAAAGATAATTAATTCTTGACCTACAATGATCATCTTGCCAAAATTTACATTGCTATCCACTTTAATTATTCATAGATGTAACACAGCTCTGCATTCTCATCTAGTAATTTTCATGATTCAACAGATTATAAACCAAGTGACAAGCTTCACAGTCACTTTAAGACATCTTCTAGTGTCAGTGGTAAAATATTCTCCTTCATCCTCTGACTCAATTTTTTTCACCTAATTATCATATTAACTTCCTTACTTATATTGCAGTTTATATCATGCTTCTAATGAAATACTACATTTTTCTAAGTTTGGTTCATTTTTCCATGTATTTTTTATTCTTTCCTCCAAGTATGCACACACATGTATTTTTAATAAGCAACTCTGCACTTCTCTAGGTTCTCACTCCAAGTAAATTCATACATAAAAATGAAATAAAAAGATAACTTACCCAATTTATTTCTCAGCTTTACCTGAAGCATCTATTTACTTAAACCAGAAAATTTATTCCATTGTGCTAATTCTCCACACAGCTCAGAATCAGTGCCCTATGTAAGACACCTCACAAAGAGCAGATATGAAACTACTGAGATGTAACTACACTGGCAGTTTTACTTTAATTACTTTTACTCCATCATTATTTCTGCTCTTTTGCCTACTAGAAGTATTACTGGTCATTAAAAAAACTTGATTCAGAGGCAGTGTATCAAAGTAGGTTACAGTAAAGACTGAACTCAGTAGCATTTCTCCAAATAGTTCTCTCAGCTGAATAGCTAATTTGCAGTACCATGTTAGATTCTTAAATCTAAAAGTACAAACATTTATAACCAATCTCATTTTAGTATATATGTAGCTTTTTTTTTTTGGCTAATTTACCTTTTTCATATGCAGGTGTATTCTCTTGCAGCAATCTGCTAAGCTGGAACCCATTCAAGTGCACAAAACGTAGCTGTTCTCTCATTGTCTTGCCTCCAACAACTGGCAATATAAGGTTCCCAACACTGTTTCTTGAAATTGGTAGACCAAGGCCTACTGCCAGTGTGCTAGCTAAATCTGTTTGTTGCACACGTTCAGGTTGGGTTAGAGGACCTAAAGGTAGTTAAAAAAAAAAAAAAAAAAAAAAAAAAAAAAAAAAAAGCAAGAAAAAAATTAGCGGAAAAGAAGTATTTTAATAACAGGCTCATTCTATTTCTCCAGAGATGGCTGGCACCTTATTAGTTTCAAAATGTTTTCACTGGTATTAGATCAGCTGTTTCAAGTGGTCTACAGAGAGCTGACTGATCTTTTTCAGCTGCTGTCCTCTGCTGCTGCAAATCCAAAATTTATTAAACTCTCAGCCAGTATCACTGTTCAATACTAGCAACTACTGTAAACACAACATGAATGTTATACAAGTACAAGCAAGAAAACAGATGGTCCAGGAGATCACCTCAACATCAAGTTGCAGCCTATATTCTAAGAGGGTTTGATAACTTTTACATTAGAAACAACAGAAAGCACTACTTAAATCCATGAAGAAAGCATGAGAATCTAAAATAATGTTGGCAGCATTCCAGAAGCTTCTCAATATAATGATAACAGCTCAAGATGTAATTAATATCATGTTGCTA
>NW_008671506.1:0-2263 GCF_000695815.1 Acanthisitta chloris | reverse complement strand
CCGAGGTTTGAAATCCATGGCCACACACAGGCAAACCCAGTGATTTCTAAAGGGCTCTGTGCAGGATCCCATTGACTCACTACAGTTACCAATATTGGCCTTCAGTCCACAGACACCTACACGTGTGAATGATTTCATTAATGTAAGTAACGTTTTGTTTAATACTGTTTTGTTTGTTTCTTTGCATCCTTAACTAGTTACATAACAGTGCTTTTCTACTATGCTCTGACTTATGCACAGTACAGAAAGAATTCTATATACGCAGTCTTTGTTACTCTCAAGATTCCCTTTAGGAGCATTAGGACTTCTCTCATTTCTCATCTAGCTCCAATTAATTCCATACTTGTACAGAATGCCACTCTAATCCATAAAGCCTCTTTGCATGAGTGCCTGTATGTCAGCAGTTTTCAGATTCTATCTTTGAAGGCAAGTTCTTAACTGGTTAAAAACAGCCAAACTACCAAATGCATTTAGCCAATCATGGGGGACACATCTTTGAGAAGACTATACGAGTCATATTCTAACAGCATACTAAATGCAAAAAGCCCACAGAAACACTATTTTCAGGTCTACCGAATTAGCCACAGTACATTTTGTTTACATTAGAAACATAAGGAGCAGTCACTAAGAATCTTGATTACTATACCAATGAGAAGCAAACTGCTGTGTATTTACAAAGATGTCATTATAAATCACAAACTTCACCCCAAAAAACAGATAAACAGATATATTTCCCTGTATTGTAAAAACTGGCCATTCAGTTTAAACCTAACAGGAACTAATCTCAATGAACAGGACACTGCATTTACAGAATCTACACTCGCATGGCCTGGCTGCCAAACCATACTGGTGAAATTCATAAAGCAAAAACGTATCCTTGAGCTTTGGTCCACTCTTGATTTTATTTGGTTTTCAGATATGAGAAGAATTCAATGACTCCTCAGGCAATGCTTTCTATTGCAGCTGGATAACAGCTTTCTAAATGACAGACAGAAAAATGTGCTTCCACTGTGCTGCAGGAACCTCCAGCAAGATTCTGCAAACCTTGATTTAAAAGCAAAGAAATCAGATGGAAATGAGCAAGAGGCAGAATGAAAGGCAGAAGGAAGTATTATTTTGAGGAAAATACTTCTGGTATAACTACATTTCACCAGTTCACTCAGTCAAGGAGTTTAAACACAACTCTACAAATTAGACTAAAGATTCACTACCACTACATTTCCTTCTTGCCTCTTACCTTAAGCTCCCTTATTTTTATTTTTTATTATCATCTACAAGTAGAAAATCAGTTCCAGAAACATATAAACTCACATTAATGAGAAGTAAACACACTCATGCTCTATATTCTTTCCTTAACACTTAGCAACCAATAGTCATGTTTTCCCTGCTATCACTTCATACCCTTTCACAAGATCAATTCTTCCTCTTTCCTGCTATTTCCATTGTGACAAATTATCATTCATTCCTATATCCTAGCTATCTGAGAGGGAAGAACAGAGGTCAAGGAAATATTCTGGCCATGAAAGACAAAACTTAAAATTCACTTCAACTAGGACTTTGCTTCTAAATCTATTCATTTACCAGTATCCCAGGATCCTGACAACCGATCTCACTAGCTCTCAGCACTCAGATAGGACAGGGCTGCAAAAGGCTATCATCTGAGAAGTACACGATTCTCCCAGTAGTTACAAAGCTTAGGTCATGTTTTCACTAAGACAAAGAAGCTAACTCTGGCTAAGACCAGAGTTTTGGGTCACACAGACTAAGCCTTGCCCAACAGCTGCAGAAGAAACCGAAGCACTTTTCAGGAAGAATTCTAGAGCTAATATAAATTAGAGGTGCCAGTGTATTCTTGCCCTGGTTTCAGCTGGGATAGAGTTAATTTTCTTCCTACTATCTGTTTTGGATTCAATACAAGAATAATGTTGACAGCACACTGGATTTTTAACTGTTAGTAAAGTAGCAGCTACCCTGAGCCAAGGACTTTTCAGTTTCCTGTGCTCTACCAGTTAGCAGATGCACAGGAAGTTGAGAGGGGACATAGCTAGGACAGCTGACCCAAACTGGTCAAAGTGATACTCCATACCATAGAGCATCATGCCTAGTATACCAACAGGAGGAAGTTGGCTGGGGGCTGTCACTTGTTGCTTGCAGATGGGCACTGATCAGTGAGTGGTGAGCAACTGTATAGCGCATCATTTGTTCCTCTGGGGTTTTACCCCACTCCTTCTCCTTTTCATCACAATGATAATTATAATATATA
>NW_008671505.1:0-428 GCF_000695815.1 Acanthisitta chloris | reverse complement strand
GAGGTTTCCCTGCCCATGGCAGGGGGGATCGGGACTAGATGACCTGTAAGGTCCGTTCTAACCCCTAAAAACGAGAACAAATTCTATGAACTGGTGTTATTACTGGATGAACTCAATAGTGTCTTACATGAAATGAGTTGTTGCTCTGTTAGTTTATTAATAGATTCAAGTTCTTAGAGACAGAATAATTGCTCCTCATAACAACTTTTCAATATCTGAAGGGGCTATAAGGGAGCCAGAGATCCCCACCCACAACCTGTGTGCTGGATACCCACAAGGAGGCATCGACACCTGCCAGGTAGGAGCCTGCCACGAGTGAGTCACTCAGCCCCCAGTGGTATGGGCAGCTGGGTGGTCACCACTGCCCAAACACAACCCGACGTGTGCTTTGCCTGGACAGTCAGTCACCCTCCCAGCCCTGGGTCCCC
>NW_008671504.1:16086-16329 GCF_000695815.1 Acanthisitta chloris | reverse complement strand
CGTTTGTGGGTGGGATGATGTGGAGCCAGTCTGTGTGGATTGTGAAAGAGGAGCCCCAAGGCTTCTGCCTTTCCTACCCGTGTAGAGAAACAACCCCCAGAAAGACCTTTTTAGCTTCCAGCCTTGCCTCTTTTCAGCTCAGAACTGAAAATCCCCATGTGGAGGAACTTCATAGCCAGCTTTTGATTGCCCACGTTACTTGTGGTGAACATTGGTGATCATGCATCCGCCACCCCTAGCACA
>NW_008671504.1:5231-15795 GCF_000695815.1 Acanthisitta chloris | reverse complement strand
GCACAGTAGTCCTACCACTGGGACACAACCAAGGATTCTGTGGAGGTTAGGCCCATGGAAGCTTCATGAAGCGCTCGCCAGTTTACCCTTCCCTCCTCTGCAGATCTTGCCTCTACACAAGCCTCCTCTTGGCTCATCCTCAAGTGTCTCACCCTGAATTTCAGAAACATGAACAGGGGATGTGAGCCCCAAGTCATGAAGATGCAAGTGAGTTAAAATTAAAATGAAAACCTGTCCCCAAGTAAATTGGAGGGAAGTGGGGCTGGGGATCACACCTGTGCAGCTAGGAGCAGGCACAAGGAGAAGCAGTGCTACACCCTCCTACATATCTCACAGAATCACAGAAGGGGTAAGTTTTGAAGGGACCACAGTGGGTCACCTGGTCCAACCTCGCTGCTCAGTAAGGGCCATCCTAGAGTGCATGGCACAGGTTTGCATCCAGACAGTTCTTGCATATGTCAGAGGAAGATTCAGTTCTGCCTCCCTGAGCAATGTTATCCCAATTACAAGTGGGCAAAAGAAGAGAAACGCCTTTCAAAGTCAGAAAATGACACATTTCCTTGGGGTTTATTATTATTTTTCTCTTAAACACAACTTGGAAATATTCTGTGGATACATTTCTCATACTAAGAGACTACAGAATGGCTTTATGTAGCAGCAACATCCTTCTGAGAAACATTAGAAGTTATATACCATTAATACACTGTCTTCTTCACTTCTCAGAAATATCCAGTGTAAAACATGCCACATAATTTTTTCCTAGGGAATCAATTCAACAGGGTTTCTTGACAAGCCTCTTTGGTAGTGTTATGGTCAATGGTGGTCTCTCTGGATGCTCTAGGAAGGATGACCCTGGGGGAAGACAGCTGACTGGAGGATGCTGCATGTGCTCCTTGGTTGAGGATACATGTGTCAACATGTTTTCCTTGACAGAAAGACATTCTTAAGATTAAAACCTCCACTATCCAGTAAGAAGATGAGGGACATTTCCTCCACAGGAGGACCTCCATTATCTGAAAAGGTAATATGTGTTTTCTTATGCATAGGTGAGATATCAAACATGACAGACACGGAAGGTTTCATGTGGAAAAGCATTCCTTGCTGAGGAATCAGATGGCTGCACATTTGCGTCTTCCTAGAATATGAATGCCCAGTGTGTATGGCCTGTGAATACATCAGCTGATAGCAAGCTGCATGAGCATACAGAGAGTTGATAGAAAACTGCTATGTGGGCTTCATTTTTTTATATGCAAACAGGATTTCGAAAGACATGGATTGCCCTTCTTGAAACTAAAGGTGGAAGGAGACTTTTCATGAAGAACAGAGTTGATATTTTCTGCAAAGGTTTGCTGTTATGCACAGGGTCCACTTTCTTTAAGCCTTTCTGACACTGATAACAAAAGATACATACATGTGTACTACAGATGGAAATCTTTATAGCAGGCAATTCAGTAAATGCCGTGGAAGTCTGTTCAAATATTTGCTAGGGACTGAAAAGCAAAAATTATTCTTCTTTAGAAAATTGCTTTCATGGAGGAAGAAGGTCAAGGTAGCTAGTAAGTGCTTCAAATAATGTATAGGAAAGGATGATGTTTGTCTGTGACAAATAGGCTCATCACCCAAATCAGTTCTGCCTCTACCACACACATTGAAATCAATGAACCTTTAACTAGAGGAAGGAGGAGATCTGACTTCTTAAAAGCACAGAATTATTTTTCCAATGTGCAAAAAGATGCAAAATGTTGTATTTTGATTTGGTACAAGACTCTTTCTTCCACCTCCTCTGAGTGAGCATACTTTGATGCTTTCCTCTTCTTGACAACCTTGAATTTTCCCTCCTGGAGGCTGGTTATGCTGCCAAGAGAGGGCAGCAAACAAGCACAGAAACTGGCCTGGCCCTATATCAGGTGACATGGGAATTTAATTTAAGGGATCATTAGGACAGGACATCTGTGCCTTACTATAATTTCTGCTCACTTCACTTAACTTGCTGCCAATTCGGTCCTACTGCAAAAAGCAAACCTCTGAATTGCTCTCTTTTCTTTCTGTTTTCTTTTGGGCAAAAGAAATAACCCCAAACTTCTGCTGAATTATTTGAAAATAAGGCCTGTACCATGGGGACCATGGCCAGACAAACACCAGGCACTGCTTTGGGGTTGCTGTGCAGAAGGCATGGATCCTGCACCTGCATGTCCACAGTTTAACAAGGGACTAAACACACAAAACAAAGTGTACAGCTATACTGTCTTTGTTTCCATGTGTAATAGATATTTATTATTTTCTGCCAGCTTCCTACTGCAGGCTCCATTACATGCTCTGACCTCTAATGGGCAGCATTTTCTTTCAAATCCATCATTCTTGTAAAATCTGGAGCCATCCCCTTCATGTGCAAGGTTACATAATCAGATCACCACACAGCCTTAAAGACATGTTCATTACATTATCTATTGACTTGTCCAGTCTGAACTTGCTTTAGAAAAAAATAAAGTAACCTGGTTGGCTTCAACAGAGTTAATTACTTTTAATCCAAAAGGAGCTGCAGCATTTTGATCCCTGCTTCTGGAGGCAGTTGGTTCTCTAGCCCATGCTTTTGAGATTAGGACATTAAAACACAACATTCACAGTGGACTTTCGCTTAATGAGGAAAATGTCATGGCCTGGTGAAAAATGGAAGTAGAAAGAGGAAGGCTTCATGTGGGGTCTGTGTTATTGCAGGACAAAAGTGCTGTTGCTCTCTGAGGCTCAGCTCTTGCCATGTCAAACATGGATATTGGTTTTTTACCCATTCACTGGAAAACCCCTGAAGCTATACTGATGAACAAAACTAATATTTAAGGACTGGAACATACTGTGCAGAGCTAGACAGGGCTAGAATCATGGGAAAACACGAAGTGGTGGATGAAGCCTGCCACCTGTGCTATACTTAGACTAAAACACATTAATGCCAGCTTAACCTCGTGTATAAAAAAAGAAAAGCTGTGGGTCAGACCGAGACCTAGTTGTGGGAGACCTTGATGGGCTTCTCAGAGCAGGAGGCGCTGAGAGAACACCAAGCCCACAGGGAAGGTGTTGAGACTTTGCCAGATCCGGAAGGCTTCATGTCTCTGGCTGGTTAAGGGAAAACACTGCAATCCCAGGAGTGACGCAGCCAGGATACTATGCGACAACCTGCACTTTAGGGAGAAGAATATTAAAAGAGAGGAGTGTAAGGACAGGGAACAGGAATGGTGGGCTTACAACAGACAAACACCCCTCTCTGTGCAGACACTACCACCCATACCATCCAAGACCTGGTCTTCCCCAGCGTAACCTCTGTAACCTGGGCAAGAGCACTGGAGCCCAGATTAATTTAAAGGCCAGTTCAGCTGTCGGAATTCCCCAGAGGGTGTGAGCCTTGGCTGCACTTTCATGCTACAACTACATCGGCTTGGCAGCTACTGAAAGTGGTAGGACCCCTCCCACCCCACTCTCCCCTGGGGGGTTTGCTCAGGTCTGTGAGCAGCGTTAGCAGAATTAAAAACCCCAGTTCCTCCAATGTCTTTGCACAAAAGCATACTTATGTAAGTTCATCTTAAGCTGTGCAAACAACAATTAAAGAAACAAACAGAAATGAGACAGCAAAAGACTGACCATTCATTTTCAACAGGTGCTGTGGCTTGTATCACCCTCACCCCGTGATGACATATTGGCTTCATAGTGCTGCCAGCAGCTGGACTGACCCTGTGTCTGACCATCAGTGATTTTGTTTGAGCGAGAACACAGTTCACACAGAGGATGGATGAGCTTCCACTCTGCCATCTCTATGCCAACATTTTCAGCTCAACACCTCTCTATAAGGAACTACAAGAAGAGCTCTAAGCCCTTGGATGGACTTTCTAATTGGTGGTGGCTGGTGTGTCTCCATGGGAAATTGTCCTAATACTCAGTAGTTCTTTTGCTTTTTTCTTTCTCCTTTTTTTTTTTTTTTTTAAATGGAGGAGACGTTGGTTACCATCAAAACATTTTGTATATATGTGTTTTTATAATGAGCACTAGTAGGTTAAGATAAACCACTCTCAGCGGAGAGCAGCAGAAGGCTAACAGCTTGAGTACAGGTCTAGGAGACTCCAAGACATTTACCAAACTATGTGGCCACTCATGAAATTAAAAAGCCCATAAGCAGTGTTCCAGGAGTTTGCAGCAGTAATGAGACTACTAAGGCTGTTTTCTCTAAGTCTGTGATTCTGTGTGCTGACAGTGATGCAGATGAAGATATCCAGGTCCAGAACCTGCTGCAGAGTAAACTTTGTGTTGCACCTGGAATATTTCCAATGATGCCTTGTAGTGAACGTGTAGTCTTGGAAAACTTAAGTAATGCTGTGAATGGCTCAGCGTGGACCATTATGCTATTGACAGAATTTTCTGAATTAACCCTGCTTTGTGTTTTAGTCTTTCACCTCCCTTGTCAATGCTCTTAACAGCATAAATTACAACTCTGTGATACCTCTGAGGCCTTGAACAACTCACTTAGCCAGAAGACTTTTTTGTTCTGCAGGCTGTTAATGCACTGTAAGAGGATAGCCCTGACTTTGAAAAACAAGTGGAGAAAATTTTCTATGAGTCTACATACAGGCAACAGTGAGAGATATGGAGGGAGGAAAGGATGAAACAGAAACTATAGCACTTGTCATGGTGAAAAACTGTCAAAGCAGACCATGTTTAGAATACAACAGAAGTGATATTCCTTGCCCTTGTTTTATGACGGAAGGGAAACTTTTTACTTGACAAAACTAATGAAGTTGTCTGTCAAGGCACATTAACTGAGTACGGCTGAATGTGTGCCATATATGAAGGCATGCCTGTCACTCTCTCTACTTAGAGGTACCAGATGCTGCCAAACTGAAACCCTAGCTATGTTTGGCTTTACTTTGTGAGCTCTGCCAGACATGTGTTGTTTTCCATTAACAGTGTACATCTTTTCACATCTTGTAGCTGATACTGAAAAAATATTAATAAAAGAGGAACACTTGTCACCACAATGAAATCAATACATTATGAAAGGCATTCTATGAAAAAGGCTGCTGCTTTGAGAAGTAGGCCTTTGAAGGATATTTTGGTTTTGTTACATTTGAGACTTTTTTCTGTAAAGAAAACATTTTCTGACATGTTTTGTTATTTCAGGAAGCATTTTCTGGGCTCATTCTGACTAAACTTTGTTTGACATGTTCTTTAAGGGAAAATATTAGGCAATTATATCATAGAGAGTAGAGTGGAAGACTGTGTTTCTCTTCAAGGCAAGCATTTTCAGCTGAGGCTGGAAGAGGAGAGCCACAGAAATGGCATTGGTTTGAATTACTTCATTTACGTGCATT
The DNA here is from genome assembly GCF_000695815.1 of Acanthisitta chloris. Classification (NCBI taxonomy): domain Eukaryota; kingdom Metazoa; phylum Chordata; class Aves; order Passeriformes; family Acanthisittidae; genus Acanthisitta; species Acanthisitta chloris. Next base: position 10,444 of record NW_008671504.1, on the reverse strand, counting down.
CCACGTATTCTAGTTCTTAAGCATATTTGAACACCTTTAAGACAGTTCTTCAGTGTTCTTTTTTCCTCCTGTACTTGATAGGACTGCCAGCTGCAAGTCAGTAAGACAGCTTGCATTAGGTATCAGTATAGTTTTGTATTGGTGATGTGGAATATAATTACTAAAATAGCATTGGAAACCTTTGCTCTTTCTGGAAGAAATTAAATTAAATGTGATAATTTGTAATCTGCTGAATATTCCAAATGTAGGGATGGTCAGCTCTGAGCAGAACAATTTATTCCTTGCTGAAGAGAAAAGGCAGCAAGAGGGTCTTTAGTGTCCGGATCAGCACCTGTGATGTTGCTCATGTGGATCAGCACCATGTTTCTGGGTGGCAGCTGATATGATATCTGTGACATTGTTTGTGTGTGGTGTGATTTTGAACACATAGTCTTGTGTTCTGACTCTGTTCCCTGTGTTTCAAATGAGGAGAATAACAGCTGTGTATATCTGTCTCAAAAATTTAGGGCAAGAATCAGTTATGGGCACACCATATGCTTCATCCACGTGCAGCAGAAAAGCATATTTGTGGACCCAAGAGGCTGTCGGATGTCCACAGCCCTTGTAAAGTGCCCTTGGTGCAACCAGTTTTAGTTCCTGAGATGGCAGAAAGTACTGAGCAGGGTAAGGGGGTTCCTCACTTAATCACCCCCAATGTCCCCAGTTCTGTGAGTGGTGCCTATCAACACTAGGCAGCTGCCTGCAGGCAGAAGGGGGGTCACTGTAAGCATGGGGTGGCCAGGCCTCTGCTCCTCTCTGCTCCCCATGCTGCAGTGGGGTGGGAGAGGAACAAGCACTGTGAGCATGGGTGGAGAGTTTCAGCTGTGGGAGGCTTTTGGACTTCCTCTGCTGGCGCTGATTCACTGAAGTGTTGTCTACAGTATTTATAACATTTTATTTTACCCCACAGTGTAGATGCACTTTTTCCTGTGAGGTTTAAAATGGCAAATGTAAGACAATATGTCTATAGCATACACTCTGTAAATTACACCAATGGGAGGATAATGCAAAGAAAGCAGACGGAAAAGAAAATAGGAAGATGTATAAGAGAAACAGGAGGAGATGCAGTCTGTTCTGGGCTGTTATGCAGATGAATGTTTCCAAAAGGAAAAAACAGGCTTGGACCAAACCCCAGCTACCCAGAGATTCCTGTTCTTGAGCTTCTGAGCTGCTGCATGGTTGTTGCTAGCTATTTCTTCCACCTCTATAAAATTACTACTTCTGTGTCATCTCAGGAGACACCAGTTGCTTTGCTGGTGAGAAATCCATACTTGCAGGCAATATCCTACCGTGTTGCTCTCAGACCATGGTTGACAGTCAAAGTCCCCAGGTAATTTACACTTTAATGTTATTCTCTTTCAACATCTAGTTCAGAAAAAGCATTCCCACAAGTGTTACTGCCTGCTCATACAGCTGCATACTGCCTGCAAGAACCATACAGGCAGCCCTCTTGTATGCTAGATGCGCACAAATAAAGATTGCCATCTCACTCTCCTGCAGAAATGTATTCCTTGTCCCTGCCTGAGACCTTACCAGTATGGTCTGGTGGGCCCATCAGGATGCTTAGCATGCTGACCTGCTGGCTGACTACTGCTGCAATTCCAGCCAAATGAAACTCCTGTTTCTTGTCTGAGGCTGCATTCACTGCTGACAGGCAGCTCTGCTGTACCTCTCCCAGACAGATGACTTCATGATATGTGCAGAGTTTCCTGAGCACTGCAGCAGAATGCAGCAATCAAAGGGGCAGTCATGGATACGAGTGCTGTAAAAGTATGCGGGGTGACCCTCCTGTGTCAGGGGTGGTAAGAGAAAAAGAATTCAGCACTTTGACGCGTACTACTGGGTGTGCAGTACTTCAATACAAACCGAATATATGGACCTACGTCTAAAGCTAAATTACTGCTCTACAGGAGAAGCTGAAGCACTGTTGCCATGGCTATTGCATTTGCATTTGCAAGGAAGACTCTTGCCTACATTTTGGAGCACTCTGCAGCCAGCAGCTCCTTCCTCTGGAGGTCACAAATGTCATCTTGATAACACCTGTCCCCTCCATATATTGCATTCTGACAGGAGTGAAAAATGTGTCAGAGATGGGGGCAGACCTAGAGGGTGCCGAGCATCATGCTGGTCTCGAGTGAAAGGATCCTGGCTCAGGTGGCACAGGGGAGGCATGATCATCCCCAGATTCAACAGCAATGCTTGAAGCAGGTGCTTTATTAGTGCTTGAAAGTCCAATGCACCCAAATAGATGAGAAAGGGTAGTGGTGAGACTGAGGGCTGGGACAGCAAGGCAACACACTGGAAAAATTCTCTCTGGCATCAGTCTCAGCCTCTTCTCCCCACAGTGGGTTAGGTGTTCAGAGACCTCTCTGTGCTTTGCTATGTTCAGCTGTTAAACAAGGACAGTGATCCCTATGTCACAGAAGGCTACATGTATTTTATTTACAAAGTCTTGTGATAGAAAGCATTGCACAATGGAAAGCAGAGCTAATACACTTCATATGCTTAATGGTGTATTTGGCTTTCTCTGCAACTGATTATTTGGGATTTTAAATTTTCATTTGTTCTGCCTGAAGGCCTATAAAGACTTCTGAAAAAAAAGATTGCCAAGGCATATTAACAGGAATAAGTCATTTTCAGGATCTTTTTTAATCTTAAAAGTACAATCCTATTGCAAAATTTCTGGCATTTGTGTTAGATGTTTCTCAATCAACTTGGCCTGTGGAAAATGTAAAGTCTTGTGGCTGCTACCTCACCCTGCACTGCATTCATCTCATAGAGAAAGGGCTGTGTACAAGCAGTAGGAATTCCATCTCAGGAAACCATCCATCTCATTTGACATAACAACTACAAGGGGGGAAAAAAGCGAAAACCAAAACTGAGATAAGGCAGCTTCTCCTCAGATTTCAGTGCTGGGGTGGTCTGTTTGCACTCTCTGTCTGACAGCCAGAGTTCAGGGGTACCCAAAGGAAAGGACAATACCTGAGTACCCAAGGTACTAGTGGCATAAATCTGTGAGATTTATAATTCTTCAATCAGGTAAGGCAATCTGTTGAGAACAGTTTTAATAAGCCCAGCACAGTTAGCATTAAAATCCAAACATCTCCAGTCTGCTCTCACTGAATCTTCTTAGGCATGTTTGTGAGGAACCCCAGTACAACATATCTCAGCAGCCCAGCTTGCAGAAGAAAATGGAAGAGATGCTTATATGCTGCAGCACTATAACAGCCAGCCCAGATAAGGAGGAAATTGGTTACATGGGTGTCTGTTGCAGACTTACTCAGAAATGCGAAACCCTGTTGTTAAAGTCAAATACTGAAGAGCCTGTGGAATTTCTTCGGGCAGTTTGGTTGTCTGGATATGAGAACATGCGGCAATGCCCAGGGAATGGCTCTGATCCACAGGAGCTCCACAAAGAGAAGAGCCACTACTGAAATGACAAGAGTCTTTCTTCTCAGTAAACCACCAGACAGTCAGAGACACCCCTGTACAAGGGAACTGAGAAACTCAGTAGCTGAGCCTTACGTCATTAAAAATATCCCAACCCTCTGCCTCCTAATGTAGGATTAAGCCAGGCCTGGAAATAGTTTTCTTGTTAGATCATGTTTTCTCTTTCTTCAGGGTCAAGCTAGAGTCAGCAATCAGAGTCAGATTAACAAAAAGGTCCCTAGTCATGATATAATAGGAAGGTACTCCCAGAGATCTCTTTGCTGAAAGGCTACACACTTGACTCTGACCAGCTGCTTACGGAAATGGTTAGAATGCAGAAAATGAGAGCAGAACTCTCCAAAGCACATAAGCATGTGACGGTGTCCATGCATACACACCCCCCCACGTGGCCAGAAACCACTGGGAACTGGGATTCTTTGCCAAAGACAGAATGGTTTCAGGAGATATATATGGCAATATAAAAGGTCAAGGCTAGTCTGAACTGCCTGGTGCCTCTGCAGACTTCTAATGAGAGTTGCAGCTGCGGATGACTAAAAAGCAGGGATGCTTAGGGCACTTGCATCTGAAGCCAAGGACTGAAATACTGCTGACATGCTCCCAGTCACTCAGCAGCTTCTGAGAGAGCACATGTTGTGCTGCAATCCATACCATTGCCTAGCACTTGTACTGTGTTCTGTTTGCTCTCTGTGCTTGTGCTGGTTGGAGTTTTCAGTAGATAGGGTATTAATCTGATTACACCTGGGCACTCCTTTCTATTGGCATCTATTTGAGGGAAAGTATCTTTACCACATAGATGTTCAATTCCAAATATTTTTGGCCCCCATGGAGCCTTCAGAGTGTTCTGTCAGCCTAGAGTCCCTGACTGATCAGCTCTGTAGTTATTCTCTGCAGTGAATTAGCTGAGGGGTCCGTACAATGCCTGGGAGTTAAATATGCATATTCCCAAGCATCATGACTAGCCTAGTAGGTTTCATTGTAGGTGAAATGTCTGTTCTATACTTGGAAAGCAGAGGATGTCATGTATTTTTTTATTCCACCCACTGTGGAATTTTTGTGAATTCAATAGCTCAAATTCTGTATGTCTTTAACTGTTGGGCCCATTTTTCCTTGACCTGAAAGCTAAGGAAAATAAGAGGGGAATAATTCATGTGAGGTCAAAAAAAGGCCACTGAGAGACTGTGAGAAGCATATGCTGAAAGTTCCACATCTATAGTACACCAGAATGGGTACAACTTGTGGGATAGGAGAAGCTTCTTGTGTCAGAAGGGCATAACTCAAAGTTTAACTGAGCTTAAAGATTAGTTAAACCAATCAACTGTTATTAAAGTCACAGTGCATACCCAACATATCTCTGGTAGTGGATCACACCATAGCAGAGCACTGTTAATCCCAGCATGGGTAGCAACACGAACACAACTGACTTTATCCAATAATGGCACGGTTAATGCACAGTAAGCTAATTTCTAATGCAAAGATAATTTTTATGCATTTTTAAATCTATATCTTAGCCAACTGTTGACTTTAAACTACTGTTCTGGTGAATCTGAGATTAATTTGTAATATGCAAATGTTGATTAGGCAGTGAATTTTACTCTGGTAGTTGATTTTGTTAAATTTAAACTCTGCCATATTAAATTTACAAGTTTTACTGCTCAAGATCTGTTGTGCAGCCTAGGGCAGCCTGTCCCAGAATGCCAGGCTGTTGTTATGGAAGATGTATAGTC
>NW_008671504.1:0-5211 GCF_000695815.1 Acanthisitta chloris | reverse complement strand
TCTTTGATGTATGAAATCAGACATGCAGGTCTTTTACAGTGCATGCTAGGGATTGCCAGGTGAGGCAGAAAATTGTGTTTGTCTTCTTGGAGAGAAATTCAGCTTTCACAAACTTGGCAAATATTTCCTTAAAAGCTGGGTGTACAACTACCACTGATTTTAAAGATATACCTGCTTGAATTCTGAAAATGGCAATCTCTGTCAATGTACTTTCAACCTCTTGAATTAGCATCTAGGGCAGCAGAAAGGAAATTTTGCTGCTTGCACATCAAACACCAGAATAATGAGGAAAGGTGTAGGTTAATTAGAGTGTTTAAAAACTCTGAACTCCCTTTATGAGGGTAATTGTAAAATTTCCTTGTTTATACCTGTTAGAAATGCCCACAACATGTGGAGTAACACCTGTGTCCTGTCATATATTTGCATTACTAAACTACTAAACTACTGGAATTTAATCTACCAATTATTTCCACTATATACAAATACATACACACAGGTATACACATCTATAAGTTAATAGCTTGTAAAATTAGCATTATTTGTAGTTTTTTTACAAATTGGAGACAAACTGATTATAATTTTCTCCTTATTTCCCAGCTTTCATAGTTGAGCTAGAGAAAATTAGAGAGCCAAACATTGTTGTTGATAGTGGGGACAAAGTCCTGGCTCAGCTGACTTCACCAGAAACAAAATATCATCCTTACACTCCAGGGTGAATAGGCAGAGGTGCTTATTTCCTCTTGAAAAATGAGGTACTTCCCAGGACCAGTCTTCTCTGTCTCAGTCTGGGTCCACAGGCGGCCTGCAAACAGTTTCAGCTGTCAACTGTGAGTTAAATGCCAAAGGACAAGGAAAGCTCACAGCTTGCAAGCGTTCAGCAAACTTGCCAAAGCTTTTCAGGTCGTGCAGACTCACATCTCAAGCCAGCTCATAACCCCTCATGCATTTTTAACACCAGTCTGCTCCAAGTGTGTTTGCTTTCACAACTAGGAGTGGCAGGACGATAGAAACAAGAGTTTCTAGTTAGAGAAGAAGATGCTTTGTCATCTGGCTTGCCCACAGAGCACTTGTATTCAAAGGGCTGGGGTTTCAGACCAAAGAGTGAACACCCGAGTCACTAATGTCACCTAACTTGAGCAATCACTTTTTAGGAGCTATAGCCTAAATATGCGACTGCCTCATGCACGCGATCTCCCCAGCCTGAGCATGTGTCCAAGGAATGTGGTGCTTGCTGTCCTGAGGGAGAGACAGATATTTTGTGATGCAGCATATGCAGACATTGCTCAGACTCAGGGAGGGTGAAAAGGTGTTGCTGGCTCCTCAAGCCCTCGCGCTGGCCCAGGAATGCAGGTTTGCATTCCCTGGCCAGCTCGCATGATGCAGGGGTCTCCCTGCTGCAGGGGGTGTCTCAGCCCCTGGGCACAGACGTTTCCAGGGTGGGTGCCTCTGCCCTCACAAAGCTCTTCTGCTTCATATGAAAATGCATAAATATCCATGGGTAAGAGTGAGTTTCGATGATTGTGTGTAGCATCACTGAGAGCATCTGTGCCACCACTGAGGCTGCCAGAAATGTGGGCAAGTACTAACAGCCAAGAAAGCACTTCATTGAGGCAAGTTTGGCAGCAGTCAACAGGAGTTTCCCATCCCCACCTCACTGGTCAGTGGCTAGGGCACCTCCTGGAAGACCTAGGATTCAGGCTGTGCTTCATCAGGTGTTTCGATTCATTGAATAATTTGGCCTGTGCTTAGCCTGTCTCGAGGAGAAAGAAACCTCTGCACCTTGGGACATAAGGATAAAGAGGTGAAGAGCTGAAACAAGACAATACAGCACTTTACAACTATGTCTCTTGCGGAAATCAGAATTTGGTTCCCAAAATGTTATCAATGGCAATCCTGAACACCCTATGTCTGGTTCAGACCAAGAATTCCATCAAGAATTGCCTATTGACCTGTGATTTTTTCCTTATGGTATTACCATTTTGCACAAAATGAGTATCTCTTCTTCAGTCTGGAATGAAGGATGTGAATGGAGCAGTAAACAGTGGTCTGTGAGACACAGTGCCACAGAGCTGTGACCCAGGCTCTGAGGGGACAAGCACTCCACACCCAACCCTAGGTGTTGGCAAGGTGGGTAGCACATTAATCCCTTGTGTATGTGACAAATCCCTTCTGCTGTCTACTGCAAGCAGATAAGAGGACCAGAATACCTTCAGGTGAGAACTAAGTCATAGCATTGCATGCTATTACTTCCCTTAATATCATTCTCCATGCACAGCTTTCAGAAACAGAGAGTTGTGGGGAAGGAAACTGCAAAGTTGAACAAGCATCAAGGCTAACTTGGTCTTTTCAATGGCATGGGCTGTGTTTGGGGCACCACCACCAACCACAGCCTGACAACAACATTCCTCTTCCCCAAGGTCATGGGGCCATTCTTCCTACATCCAGCATGGAGCCAAAGAGAGGGGAAGGTAAGACAGATGAAACGGTCCTTGGTACTGTGTCCCCATGACAACTGACTAGCTACGAATGATTAAAGTAGAAACCTTACAGGAGGGATTGGAATCTCTTGTTTTTCATGGTGTTTCATATACACTGGGTCAAAACATTTGCTTTTTACCTCTGGGAATTAGGGCTTTAGGTTCATCCTGGGAGTCAGAAAAACAACTGCAGTGGTGAAGTGCTGGCCAGTGCCATACCTGGACCTAAGCTGGGTCTCACTTAGGTCTCACCCCCAAAGCCAGGTACTACCAAGCAAGCGCTCCCTCCATGGGGCAGTGTGAAAGTGTGAAACTCATAGAACAGCAGTAAGGATGCAGCAACATTGTCAGACCTCCTTAAGTCCACTCATATCCTGAGAATGGCTTTCTTAAAATATAAATATGATTAAATGATTCTTGAAGACATATGTATACTGAGGTCTGAAAAAGAAGGATGGCACCAGGGCACCTGGAAAAATATAACTCCCATAAAATTTCCTTAATAATTTATTTCTCTGCTTAATTCACAGATGTCTACACCTAGTGACTCTAGGATATATTTTTGAAATATCAAGGTAGAATTATTATTTGCCACAGGAGACAGATTTTTATTCAAAGAAGAAGCCTACTGACAGGTAGTGTCTAAACTCCCTGTCAGCGTGCCTTGTTGTTGCATGCCAGGGTTCATCTTCTACTGTGGCCCAGGTGGTACGTCTCTGCAAAAGCCATTCCTAATTCTCTCTGGCCTGCTTGACTAATTTTCCTCCCCATGGCCCCATTCCAGGACCTTGGCCTAACTGAGAGCTGGGATGGAGTGAGGACAGGCTGTGTTGGACATCCATAGAAGCACCACTGCAGCCCTGTAGTTTGCAGGTCTGTTGATGCTGACTGTACTGCACACCACCTGCCCTGAAAACTTCAGGGACTGAAGGAAGAAGGTCTGGCAGGTTGTCATCGCCATGTTCCCTTCAGCACAGAACTGTTCCCAATAGTACCTTATTTATATGTAATATAATTTTCACTGCCCACCATGACTCTATCAATTAGCCCCCATAATATTTAAATGATTTTTCTGACTTGACAAAGCCTCCCTGCCAGGAGATTATTTTTGATGCAAAGTGTGTACTTTCCTCCCTTCTTTTTCTTCCCAATTGCTGTTGACTACAGCTTGTAAAACTCTCTGAATAATTCCTCCATTCCACTCAGATCTATTGAGAAAGTTCTCTTTTCTTCTTACCCCCACTTACTTCTAATTTAGCATTTAGAAGCAGCTACATCTTTTAATCTCTTTCCATAAGTTAATACTGATGCCTTGAAAAGCTGTAAAAGAAACTACTCCCAGACTTGTATCTTTGAGTAGCAGGTATTTGTTTATTCAGCGCTGGGCACAAGGGGGATCGTTCCACCAAACTTGTGCTTCCAGGGGCAAAACTTCATGGTTTTTTATACATTCCTTCCAGAGATGGGTGGTCAATATTATTACAATTGGTTCTAAAAATATCATTGGCACGCCCCCCTCCTCAGCCGGCACATAGCGTCCTTTTAGGGCATGCTTGCCGCATTACTTCCAGAGATGATCAATATTATTACAATTGGTTCTAAAAATATCATTGGCACGCCCCCCTCCTCAGCCGGCACATAGCGTCCTTTTAGGGCATGCTTGCCGCATTACTTCCAGAGATGAGTGGTCATTATTATGACAATTTGAAATCGTTGCGTTGTCACTTTCCTCAGCCTGCACTTAATGGTCCTTTAGGGCATACTTCCCCTATCTTGATTATCTCTCCCCTCTATTCACTCAGCAAGCACTCCCTGGCCTTTCAGAGCTTTCTTTCAAATTCCCCAGCCCTTCAGGGCTTTCTTCTCCTTATCAATACCACAAGCTACTCAAGAACTTTGATTGCTTGTCTCCAAATTCACATCAGTTTGTTTTGATCTTTCTGCTCCTGAGGCTTGACAAAACAATCAGCAGCCTATGCTGCACTATCTTGACAGTGGAGGGTACCAAGGGACAAATGGCCTCCCAGGCTCTGATTAATTGCTTTTTGCACATAAAATTGTTAATTGAACTGCTTGTTTGTGTTTTTTTTGGATGGGGGGATGATACTAGAATACACTGCAAATTGATGTCTGAATTATTGTCTGTTAACGCTCATGGGTGTTCTCCAAGTTTGCCTCTGCATGTGGTCCTCTGTTCTAAGCCTTGCAGGTAACACACTTGGCTGTGACAGAAGTTACATTCCTTCACTCATGCGCAGCTTTTTTAGAATCTTTCTCCCTTTTTTTTTCTTATGGGAATAAAGCAAACATTGCGTGCTAAGCCTGTAGCAAGCCAAGTGCAATGTCAAGAGAAGCAAGTTTTGTGCCAAACAGTGTTGTTGTCCAGGACCAGTGCGTCGTCCTCAAGGTCATAGTCTGAGGCTCTGCCAGGGGAGGTTGAGGTTAGGCATAAGGAAGAATTCCTCCGGAGAAAGGGGGATCAGACACCGCACGGGCTGCCCGGGCAGGTGGTGGAGTCCCACCAGAGACCATCCAAAACCTCCAGGGAAGATCCACCAGAAGCCACTGACTCAGAGGGGTTTAGGGTTGGACTGATGATCTCAGAGGTCTTTTCCAAGCTGACTGATTCCGTGATTCTGTGCCGCAGATATCGGACACTTAGCCCCCAGTGTATGAATTAATGAGGCACAGAGGCACTATTTGCGCCGCCCCCGCCGCGCCCCCTGACCCCGCG
>NW_008671503.1:0-228 GCF_000695815.1 Acanthisitta chloris | reverse complement strand
AAGGTGTAGCTCTGAACATTAAGAAATTAGTTTTTCATACCACTTTTTTTTATTGCACTGTATACCAAAATCTCATAATGAACAGTAGAACAAACCAGGTGTAACTAACAGACTCTATCAGAAATCTGCCTTTTCACCCAAAACAGAATTCCCTTACTCTGCCCAACAGGCAATAGCTGCAGAGAAACAAAAAAACTTAATCTCGTAATGTAATCCAAATGTTGTCTA
>NW_008671502.1:4747-6561 GCF_000695815.1 Acanthisitta chloris | reverse complement strand
ACCAAGGGGCTGGGGGGGTTCCACACTCAGATCTCTGGGTTTGCACCCCTTCCCCTGGCATTGCTCCTGGCTGGTGGATGGAAACCCCTCAGGGTGAGGAGGAGACCCCCAGGAGGAGGCAGAGGCCGGATACAGTACAGCGGGGTGCACGCTGGGATGCTCAGTCCCATTGAGGGCACATGGAATTTGGGGTTTCTCCCCGGGTGCGGGGGGACACCTGGGCACTGGTGAGCAGAGTTCGCACCAGGCAGAGCGCAAATCCAGGACCTGCCACCCACTGGACTCCTCTTTAACCATGAGGAAACTGAGGCACGCTGAGCCAAGCAGCCATACCTGGTGCCTGGGAGCATCCTGCTCCCAGGGCAATGCCAAACCAGGTTTCAGGGCCCCAACCCTGCCTTTCAAGGGGATCCTGGACTGGAGGGAAGCCCGATGGATCCTGCCATTGCTGCTGGAGCACCCATGGGTGCTGGCTCCACAAGGGGGATATTGGCAGCAACCTCTGTGGCAGCCTCCTGCCACATTTCTTCCCAAAGAACCTTGAGGAAATGAATCATCACCCTGCCAAGCTTCCAGCCCAGCTTTGCCATAAAAATTCAAAGTAAATGATCTGCCAGAGGTGACCTCTTGAGCTTAAGGCGTCTGTCACACCGCAAGCCCTTGGAGCTCAGCTCCTGCCCCTTCAGTAGGACTTTATCCACCTGGGAACACAAGGGAAATGAGCCCAATTAATTCTGGCAGTGGATTAGTGCATTAGCCCCTGCCTGAGTGATAGCCTTCGGGATGGAGCCGGACATCGCTCCGTCTGGACAACTTCACTCCCCAACTGGCAACCCCAAATCAAATCAGAGCATCCAAGATGCTGAGTGCACAGCTCTCCCTGACCATGGGCAGCACATCTTGCCACCCCAGTGCCCACATCCCATGCATATACTTCCCAATGGATTTGCCAGGCAGAGGGTGCAAAGGGATGAGGATGCTTTGGAGCACAGAATACAGCAAGGGGGGGTCTGAGGCAGGGAAAAGAATCCCCCTGCAGCCTCTCTCACACCAGTCCCAACATCTCTCACAGAGGGTTTATAGGTTTCAAGGACTAAGGAGCTGCTCCCTATGAAGCAGGGCCCTGGATGAGGAGGGCGACCATGCGATCGCCCCATTGCAGTCCTACCAAGCCAGGGCTTAGGGCTCAGGGCTCCCTCCACCGCGGGCTCTTCCTATAGGATGTATTTTTACCTGTCAGCCTCTGGATCTTGTTACATCTGACAGGCAAAAAGCAAAATCCCATTTGGATTCCTGGGAGGCAGCCTACTTCTACTGGCACAGCCTCTCACCAGTCCCTGTGTCCCAGCTTAGGGACACTGAGTGCATGAGTCTCTGGCCCTGGCCAAGGACTCCCTGCCTGCCCCAAGCTTGCAGGCAGGGACACCCACCACCTCTCCCATGCCCCAGCTCAGCCTTTCTCCATTCCTCTTTCTAGGGAAAGGGATGGAGAAACTTTCTCCCCTCCTGCCTCTCCCTTCCAGAAAGAAGATGCTGATCCAGAACCCCCTTTTGCCCCTACCCAGCACACTCAGGGTTGTCTCCAAGTGCACAGGGATGGATGTCCCTGCCTTTGCCACCTCTCCAATGCATGGCCGCAGGGTGACAGTGTCACAGGGAGCAGCCAATCCCTCCCTAGATCCCTCCAGACCTCCCCAGGCCCCCCAAGCTGAGCCACAGCTGCCAGCAAACACCCAGCCTGCGCCCGCGCCGCCCTGCCCAAGCATTTGCCAAGCAATCTGGCAGAGTTAAAAATATCCAAAAATATCCCTGAG